>NW_027466450.1:16575000-16877500 GCF_050575085.1 Anarhichas minor | reverse complement strand
GAAGCCAGTTACATGTCTCCTGATGGTCCCACAACAGCCGATGTTCTTTTTGGACAGATCAGTGAAGAGAGCGGGGCTCGTGTAGAAATTGTCTGTGTACAACGAGTAGCCGCTACCGAGGAGAGGGAAAGGCAAAAGGTCCATCACTGCTGAGTAACTCAGCCCATGGCCTTTGTTGGACTCACTTTTACCTGCGTAGACAAAGAAGTTCCAGGTATAGCCTATCGATGAATCAGCCAGCACAAACAGTTTGTAACCCCACTTTGTGGGCTTGTCCTTCATGTACTGCTTCATGCTGATACGGGCTTTGCTTTTGACCATCCGCTCGTCAATGGACACATTCTGGTGCGGCTGGAAATGGGCTTTGCAGGCGGTCACCATGTCCGTGTAGAGCGGCTTGATCTTGAACAGCCGGTCGTACTCAGCAGTGTTCCTTTTTTTGTCATTCTCCTCGTCCTCTTTTGGGTCGCTGAGGTGAAGTGACCACAAAATGGACTCAAAGCGGTTCCGTGTCATGCTGTCACCGGGGAACTGGAAGTTGTACGGACATTTCTTCCTCCAGTAGTCAGACCTGTTGTGGACCGCCACAAGGCCAGTGAAGACGATGATGGAGAGGAATATGTAAAAGTCCTTCACCGTGAGCACTTCCCACTTCAACTTCAACCCAGCTTGCTTTTTTTTGGCAGCGTTGGCATTCGTGTTGTCAATGATTTTTCGGACAACAGACGCTGAAAAGAAAAGCTGGAAGAGGCTGATGGGCGACCATGCTCTGGTGGTGTCGAATGTGGGGCCTGGGGTCCTGGCCGGCTTGAACCTGAGAGGGTCAGGTTTGATGCACTCCTCCTCTCTGTCATGCCACCTGTCCCCCTCCTCACTCTCTGGAGATGCCAACCTACTCTTTCCACGCTTGGTAGCTGGAGCAGAAGCTCCCACAGAGGAGCGTCCTCTCTTCTGCCGAGTGGTCGGGGGAGGTGTTAACGACTGGGTGGGTAGAGCCGTGGGGGGAGGGGATGCTGCTGGCTGTGGGGCCCTTGAAGGTCCTGGGACACGGGGGGCAAGGGGTGGCTCGTAATCCTCATCACTGTAAACCAGAATGTGGAAGAAAAACAAATGTATTCAATCAGTGGTCTGGTTCTGAAATTGTAATACATGTAAAAGCAATAAAGTGGTATAAATACACACCACTGTGCTGGGGAACGCGCGCGCACCCACACACACAAAGACACACACACACACACACTATACAATCTGACCATAAAACCTTTGCCCTGAGAAAGCTAGATAGATAGAAAATTCGACACCAATAAATCGATACATATAACATTTATAAGACGATCATACCTTTCCGATGATGATGATGGATGATAGTAATCCGAGTCACTGCTGTCCGGTGTGTTGTCGGAATGCACGAGGTCTTCTTCGTGTGAGGACGAATCATGAGGACAAACATTTTCAGGGTCCTCCAGCATCTCCTGGACTTCCTCCGTAGGGACATGCGTCTTCGATCCTTGTTTCAACATCTTTCTCAAAATAAATTTCAACTAAATAGTGAAAAAATAACCGTAAAACGTACACACGCGACGCTAAATCAAGATGCAGCTGCGTGCTGCAGGTCACTCGTGCGTAATGGCGCATGTTCTACTCTCAGGCCAAATCCCAATGTCCCCCCTTACGGGATACATCCCAAGTCTCTTATTTGTCATTTCCTCTCTCCTCGCATGGTTTCCTTGCGTCTCTCCATGCATCCCTGGGGGGAGGGACTAAGACGCAAGGAAAGGACACAAGTGAGGTAAACGGGGATGCAATTAAGAGACTTGGGATGTACCCACGGACTCACGGACTTTGAGGCCCGCTCCCGCGAAGTCCGTGAGGGTTTAGGGATGTCCCACTGTTAAATCGTCAAGTGTTTGAGGCTCCCTTGCAGACATTTTGAGCCCTTTATGAACCCTTTCCGTAAGTCAGCATGGTATGCTGACTTAACCTAAGGGAATTACCCACAAATCATTGCAATGTGACGTTAAACACGGAGTAACCAGTGGAGCATGGAGACATAAAGAATCAGAAACAGAACCGTTTATTGCCATGGTGTGTTGAACATACAAGGAATTTGACATGACGGGAGGTGCAAATATTTAACAATCAACAATCAGTGCAAGTAGAAACATATTTAAATTTACAGAGAGATATAAAATAAAGTGAAATATAAAATAAAGTGCACAAACGAACAGATGACAGGACTATAAACAACAAACAGATGACAGGACTATAAACAACAAACAGATGACAGGACTATAAACAACAAACAGATGACAGGACTATAAACAACAAACAGATGACAGGACTATAAACAACAAACAGATGACAGGACTATAAACCAGTGAGATGTAAGTGTAGTGTAAAAGTGTCGAGTGTAAAATAGAAGGGATGCAGGGGAGTGACCGGTAGGAATTTGTCCTGGGGATGACAGAGTCAGTGGGGGTCCCGGGCTCTGTTAATGAGCCCGACTGCGGATGGAAAGAAGCTGTTTATGTGACGTGGGGTCTTGGTCCTGATGGACCTCAGCCTCCTACCAGATGGAAGGGGCACGAACAGTTCATGTCCAGGGTGAGAGGGGTCGGCTACAATCTTTCTTGCTTGACTCAGGGTCCTTGAAGCGAACAGGTCCTGGAGGGATGGCAGATTGCAGCCAATCAATCACCCTCTCAGCAGAGCGAATGATGCGCTGCAGCCTACCCTTGTCCTTGGCTGTGGCTGCCAGCGTACCAGACTGTGATGGCGGAGCAGAGGATGGACTCAATGATGGCTGTGTAGAAGTGCACCATCATTGTCTTTGGCAGGTTGAATTTCTTCAGCTGCCTCAGGAAGTACATCCTCTGTTGAGCCTTCTTCGTGATGGAGCTGATGTTCAGCTCCCACTTGAGGTCTTGGGTTATGATGGAGCCCAGGAAGCGGAAGGACTCCACCGCGTCGACGGGGGAGTCACATGGGGTGATAGGGGCAGGTGGGGCTGCATTCTTCCTGAAATCCACAACCATCTCCACTGTCTTTAGAGCATTGAGCTCTAAGTTGTTCAGACCGCACCAGGTCACCAGATGGTCAGTCTCCCACCTGTAGGCGGACTCATCCCCACCAGAGATGAGTCCAATGAGGGTGGTGTCGTCCGCGAACTTCAGGAGCTTGACGGACTGGTGACTGGAGGTGCAGCTGTTGGTCTACAGGGAGGAGAGGGGAAAGAACGCAGCCTTGGGGGGAGCCGGTGCTGATGGTCTGGGAGGCTGAGCTGTGCTTTCCCAGCTTGACGTGCTGCTTCCTGTCAGACAGGAAGTCTGTGATCCACTTGCAGGTGGAGTCGGGCATGTGCAGCTGGGAGAGCTTGCCCTGCAGCAAAGACGGGATGATAGTGTTGAGAGCAGAGCTGAAGTCCACAAACAGGATCCTGGCGTAGGTTCCTGGGGAGTCCAAATGCTGGAGGATGAAATGAAGGGCCAAGTTGACTGCGTCGTCTACAGACCTGTTGGCTCTGTAGGCGAACTGCAGGGGGTCCAGGAGTGGGTCGGTGAGGGTTTTTAGGTGGGACAGGACAAGGCGCTCAAAAGACTTCATAACCACAGAGGTCAGGGCGACGGGCCTGTAGTCATTAAGTCCTGTGATCCTTGGTTTTTTGGGGACGGGGATTATGGTGGAGACCTTGAAGCAGGCTGGTACGTGGCATGTCTCCAGGGAGGTGTTAAAGATGTCTGTGAACACCGGAGACAGCTGATCAGCACAATGCTTCAGGGTGGAGTGGGATGAGAGGTTTTGTTTTTTAAAAAGCCTATTTACATCTCTCTCCAGAATAGAGAGAGTCGTCACTGGAGAGGGGGGTGTGGGGGGGGGGGGGGACACTGGGATGGGTGATACAGAGGCATGGGCCCCTGCTGGGCTGGGGGAGGGGGACCTGGTGGTCTGGGACTGGTTGATGGAGCTGTGGGGGATGGGGTCAGGGCTGTCCCATTGTCTATCAAAGCGACAGTAGAACTCGTTCAGCTCGTCTGCCAGGCGGTCGTTCATGGGGGGGGGGGGGGTTTAGGCTTGTAGTTATCTGTCTGAGACCTCTCCAGACAAAAGCAGAGTCATTTGCTGAGAGCTGGTGTCGCAGTTTAGCGTCTCTCACCGCCTTACTAAACCTGTACTTTGACTCTTTATACAAGTCCTAAATGCCTGATCCTTTTGCAGTCTTAGCCGTCTGAGTTCTGCTGTAAACCAGGGTTTGTCGCAACTCAGCCTGGTGCTTGATGGAACTTGATGGGGTAAAAAAGGTAAACAAAGAGGACGGCTCACGTGTGTTCAGCCTGTCTCATTAAATGTACTCAGAAACATTAAGGGTTAAAGATGGAACAAAAAATAAACATGAAATCAGAAGATATTTATTTATTCATCAAATATTTGATTTTGTCATTGAAGCTGTTTTGACAAAAACGAGTAAATAGATGATATGAAGTTCTCATCTAGTGAGGAAAGAGCCTGAAGACGTTCACATCAGTACAAAGTATAAAATAAATACACACAATTATGCATCATATTTCTTGTTGTTTTCATGGTAACATATGTTGCAGCAAAGTGTTGTCCCATTCATATTTACACCATCTCAAGCCTTCACAGTCTCTCACACTCACCCAGTGACCAGGTGACGTCAGTAAGTCCTTGAGGGTTCAGGGTTTGAGGGTTTAGGGGGGGGGGGGGGCATTGGGATTTGGCCTCAGGCTACATCCATACTCCTCCGTTTCTATTTGGAAGCAGATTTGTCAAATACAAACGATCTCCGTCCACACGGCCGTTTCAGCATCATTCTCGAATTGATCTGCGTCCACACGGCAGCCTTCGAAGACGGGCAGCACGTGACCATTAACGTACACTGGGCATGCGCGTGACGGTGTAAACAGGAAGTAGATTGGTTGCTGAGTTTTTAAAAAAAAAATACGACAGTAATAAAGTAGTCTTTAATAATGAAAGGTTGTGTTTGATACTTAAGATCTTCCTCTAAAATATTCCTCTATAAACTCAAACAGACAGTTCGTGGAACATTTTAGAAGTTTTATTTTTCAGACTTAGTTACAGCGCTGCGGGTCTTTCTCTCTCTCTCTCTCACACATCAGATTTACTTGAAAATCAACACTTACACGTAAACATTTACTAGATTATGGGTCCATAAACTGCTCCATCTTTTAGGTCACAACTAAATCGCGAGTTGGCAAATATACGCGCGTCGTGAACACTTCCCGGCCATTTCACAACAACGTCCGTGAAACAGTGTTTGTAGTCACACACGGCCTGTACATTCAAAGAACGTTTCCCCTTTCTGTTGATGTAGTCTGTAGAGTTAGCACGTGGTTGTTTCACTTCGATATGTGTACAGTCAATGGCCCCCAAGCATTGTGGCATACCGTGTGTTTGGAAGAAGTTGACCACAAGGTCCCTCACTTCAGGCTCGGTACCCGGATGTACTTGGGACCCAGGAAGACGGTGATGGCCCTACAGACTTGTCGGATGATGACTGAAACAACTTGTCGAGATAGTCCAAATGCATTAGCGGTTTTCCGGAGTCTGCCCTCGTCACTCGGGTAATACAACGTGCACGCTACCTTTGCAAGTACATCCACGGGCGCCCTCATCGTGGTTGTTGCTCCGTCCACATGCGGACGTAATATTTCGCTAAGGTTGATCAATGCCGATCTGGACATTCGAAAGTTTTCCTCGCCATTCTTCGGGAATCATAACTTCATTGATGAAATTATTCCACCAGGCGCTCGTTCTTCCTGGCCTCACCCAAAACCGGCGCTCCATGTGCGGCTGATAACGCCTCTGGACTCGGGAATTAAAAGCAAGCAAGGCTTGCCATTCGTTATCCATGTGTGACGAATCAGGGACGGAGACGTCATGGCCGCTAAGGACCAATCCAGTAGCGAACACGGGTGTGGGCGTCATTTCTTCTAAACATCAGTTTCCGACCGTCCACACTCAAACGCAACCCTGGAGTTTTCAAACACCTCCAATGTCAGGGGAGTTTTCAAACTTGTCCGTTTAGGGTGCTCCAAAACTCCGGCGTAGTGTGGCCGCTCAGTGTAAACGTGGCAAAACATATGAGTTTCCAAACAAAAACGGAGTATTGTGGACATGGCCTCAGGCTGCATATGAAGACGCACGGGCTTATCTCTGCGAAGGATTGGTTGATTTCCATGGTGACCCCTCTTTCCACGCGTTGGAGCCAATAGAATTGACCTATTGTCACACAGATAAGATTGACAGCACTGGTAGCCAGACAAAATACAATAACGCCTCGCGTATCGTAGGATCTGATATGCTGAAAGTCAAATCCTCTCCCCTGCTCACCCCTCCCTAGTTCAGCCCCCCTGATGCGAGTTAGGAACAAGAAGGTGAACAGAACTTGTAGCAATATTATGGAATATTGCATTTTCTTCACGACAACATCAAAAGGTGAGTTGCATTTTATGATTATAGGCCATAAAGCGTTTTTTGTTGCTGGTGTTCGTTTGCTAATATCTCGGTCACGGTTTGACTGAGAGATATATTGAGAATATTTCTGGAATCTGTGTGTTGGCGTGCTTTCTGCTATCTCGGTATTATTTTCGTAAAATAAGTCATTATGCATTTCTTTAGATTCAGAAATCAGGTTCAAGGTAACAGCAGTAATCGTCAATCACTGCACACTAAGCTATAAAAGATGTGATTTAACGAAATGTTCATTTGAAGCCTTGCACACTTGAATATCAAAAGCCCTCAACCGTTTGACCACGAAGCTACCACAGTGAAGAACAGCAACATTTTAATATTAAATGAAATCTTCTCTTCACAGATGACACCAAACCTCCAGCAGTGTGAACACATTCTGGCATTTAGTGCGCAGCTAGGAGAGGAATTCAGGACACAAAAGCGTGTAAAATTAAATACATTTTATTATTTAAAAAACAAATCATTCATCCCAGGACTCCTGCTGCATCCATCTGGAGGAAGATACAACATTAGAAACCACATTAAAGCGTATAAAACATTACGATATAATGAAGCACTCACCTGCTACGGTCTCAGACGAGACTTGATCCTCATCCATTTGGCCTCCGGATGAACACTCTGGGCCTGTGGCTTGTAAGAAGCAGAGGGCCGCTGGGGGGCCACGTAGGCCTGCTTCTGTGTAGGGGGCCGCTGGGGGGCCACGTAGGCCTGCTTCTGTGCAGGGGGCCGCTGGGGGGCCACGTAGGCCTGCTTCTGTGCAGGGGGCCGCTGGGGGGCCACGTAGGCCTGCTTCTGTGCAGGGGGCCGCTGGGGGGCCACGTAGGTCTGCTGCGGCCTCCCGACACTCACTTCCTTCTGGTCAGTGGGTTCCTTCAGCCGTCTGATAGCGTAGCCACCAAAGGCCTGAGGGATGTTGTGGGTTCTGGTCGGGGCAAATTTCTGACCAGAGGTCCCGGAACTGCTGGTCCCGGAGTCAGGGAGGTTAGGAACATTCACAGGAACCAGATTGTTTGGGTATGGGCTCCCAGCCTGGCTGGGGTTATTTCTAGATCTCTCATTTTGGAGCGATGAGAAATAGGACGGTTTAGATGCTTTAGATCCACGATGTGGCGACACCCTTACAGCGCGGCCACTGGCTGAGGTTTTCGTCCGAGCAGGGATCCTTCGTGGCCCAGCAGCACCGTCGCTGGACGACTTCATAGACTTCGGATAACCTTTTCCCGGTGTTTCAGAAACAGCTGAAGCTCTCTGTGCTGCTGACTGATGGGAGGCAGGTTTGAAGGAGTAGCCTCCCCTCGGACTCTGAAGAGATCCAGAACTGCTGGACTGAAAATTGCTCGTACTTGGTGTACCCTGCTGAGCTGGCCGAGTTCTCTTCTCGCTAATCGGAGTTTGATCGTACCTACCGAGGGAACCACCACTAGCAACAGAAAGGCCAAAGATCTGCTTTTTTGGAGTCTTTTGCACATTTTCCTGATTCAACTTAGTCGTTGGTTGGTTAGGTTTAGACTCCGAGCTGCTCTGCGCCAACATGACCGAAGCATAGCCACTGTTAGCTGTCTGAGGAGAACCAGAGGCCTGTCTGAGTTGATTCTGGGGATAGCTGCCACCAACTCTACCCTGCTGCGAGAAGCCAACATGTGTGTCGCCATTTTGTCTCTGATCTGCAAGAGAAACTAGAGTATAAATCTACAGCTAGTAAATCACACCAATGAATGACAGCGACATCTGTGTGTTGCTCACCTTGTGCAGCCCACAGACTACGCACAAGCTCTGCTTGAACTAAGCAAACCAGCAAGATCCTGCACAGAAACCAAGACGTCCGGTCAGAAACAGTTCAGCAACTCAACAAACACTGAAAATAGTTTCAAAAACTTACCCCAAATGAACTCCACAAGCCATTCCTGCTATGCATGTGTGTGCAGCAGAGAGGGAGCATTTATTGCAACCTGCATCCAATCACTGCCTGATACGTCTCCTGGGACACCTGAGAGTCAATCAGCCAATCAGTGCAGGAAGCTGCAGCTCCACAGCAGAGGCTGTTTGAAATGAGAGAGAGCCGGTGTGAATGTAGGGGAACAGGCATGTTCAGAAGAAGGAATTAAAAATATGCAGTTTAATTATATGACACGTTTGTACTTTTTTTTTTTGTCTGTTTCGTTTTTGTGAAACTCTGAGTGAAAGGGTAGTGCATTAGAATATCAGCCTGCACCTGTTCGGTCAGTATGGTTCGTTTTCCCTTTGAGTGAATGTCTTATTGTGAAGGGCAAACACGTCATTACTGTAGAGTCCCAGGGGAACAAAAACATCCTTCAAATGTGTTTGAATCATAATTATTCATTGTCTTCATTAAGCAATGAAATATTGGCCTCAAGGCACAGCTTTGAGTTACTCAAAACATTATTCACACAAGAGCACTTCATGTTTACAGGTAGAACAAAAGGCATGGTGTAGTTTGTATATATGGTATTAAACCGTTGTAAACTTTACAGGTGCAGGTGATGAGTTAGTCCTGTGGAAGCTATAAATAGCCTCAGTCCGATAGAACGACAGCTGGTCAGTTGAAGAACCTCGTCGATGCAACATCTCACTTCTTCTTCACTGCTGCTGGAACGATCGGTGGAGCGGACACACTTCTCCATATGCAAACGCATGTTTAGCCTTTTGACCCGTGGGAGTGGAAACGAGGCTCCACAATGAATGAGATGTTAAAACAGAACCAGGCGCACGTGCATCTTTACAAAGTGTTTGTGCGTCCAATAGCGGTCATGTGGCTAGCAGTTAGCATGTGGGACCAGAGAACACTGAATCCTCATTGAGGATAAATATATTAAAAAACAAGCTACAAAATAACACCTCGGGGAAATGCCAATTAAGACTTTTTAAGGGTCTTAATTGCAGCTTGATTATTAACCTTTAACACTGTTAAAGGTGTTTATTCTCTGACTGACCCGTTACAACTGAGCTACATTCTTCCATACAGTTCAGGGACGCACAAGACACAGATTTTATTAAAAAGAACGGTCACAATCAAAGCAAATGAGGCCAAAGTATGCCGAACTTATTCATTGTTTGTATAGATTTCTGCTGGATCCTACATTTCCCACAATGCATCTGTTTAACATGTGTTTCAGTGAGAGCCTTCTGATGCCCAGGTCCGTAACGCACACAGGCGTCGTGTTAGAAACGTGTCGTCTCCAAACTACCCTGATGACATCACCATGACATCACCAGGGGGTATTTATTATAACAGGAGACGTAGTTCCCCTTTAATTGACTGATATTAAATAATCAATAGATCGATACAGAGCTGTGACATGTCAGGAAATAGTGAAACATGAGACGCATAGTTTACTACAGCCGAAGATCACGAAGTCCAAAAGACAATTTTAAATGATATAAAACACTTTGGAGAAATATTTGGCTTTTTTTTTTTTACTTGATTACCGTCTGAAACTATCAACCAAAATTTACGTAAAATCATTTTTCGTGGGTTAAATAATCATTTTCGTAGAAAGCCAGCCGGTTATCAAACACTCTCTCATGAAGTCTTTGAGTCATCAGACTCAATTCTTCTCACAGGTCAGAGTTCATTTCTTAATTGAACTCCTCGTTTCCTCCGCAGGAGTCGATGCTTCCCCTTTGACTCCCCGACAGGAAACAGGAAACAGGAAACCGTCCGTGTAGAAGCAGCGCTCATGTCGGAGAGCTTCAGGACAGCAGGCGAGACGGATAGTTGACAAAACAGCGGAAGTCGTTGGACAAGTTTCTGTTGTGTTCCGGGAGGAAGCTGCACATGGTGACGCCCAGAAGCTCTTTGGCCAGTTTCTCCATCACGGCTCCTTCAGGAACAGAAAAGAATAAAACATAACACAGGAAGTAATCTGTTGCTGCTCCATGTCTCAACTAGAATACAGGCTTAACTATTTAAACCTGTACACATGTGATTATTAATAATAACCTCTCACCTGTACACATGTGATTATTAATAATAACCTCTCACCTGTACACATGTGATTATTAATAATAACCTCTCACCTGTACACATGTGATTATTAATAATAACCTCTCACCTGTACACATGTGATTATTAATAATAACCTCTCACCTGTACACAGCAGCACCTTGCCTTTGCTCAGGTACTTGGCGGTCTGGGACACTTTGCTCAGACATTCCTCGGAGAGGTACGGCGGGTCGGCGAGGACGACGTCGAAGCTCTTCGGGGCGACGTTCTCGAGACGCAGCGGCTCGTTGTAGTCGTAGAAGACGAAGTCGTCGCCGTAAGCGGAGAAGCGGCGGTCGAACTCCAACACGACGGCGGAGACCCGGTCGGAGCCGACCACCACGCCCTGCTTCAGCTTCTGGTACACGCTGGGGGAGCTCACGCACGCCACCCTGCAGGGAACAAGACCACATCTGGAGGCTGAATGACGGCGGAGGGGAAGGTTGTAGTGGTGGTTTGTTGAGATTAAGTTCAGACCAGAGACCAGAGACTTTGTATTATTCTCTTCAAAAGTGTCTCAGTGTAAGTTCATAATGCTCAGAGAATAAGAGAAGAGTGCAGTGGATGTGATGTTTTTAATACAAGTCATCTTTTACATCACTTCAAATGGAATATGACGAAAGCAAAAGAATGAATTATACCAGTTTTCCACAATAAATGTTCTTAGAAAACCTCTCGGCCTAGTTTGGTAAATTTGTTTTCATAATGCCGTTAAGAGTAAAAGTCGCCGTGCGGGTTCCAGACACCGCTCTCCTCCTTCAGGAGCATTTATATCGACTGAAGGAAAAACGAATACACCGTGAAGTAAACCATCACCGACCGACCGTCAATATATACCGTGATATGAAGAAATCCTCAGCATTTAACACACTTTGACACCTTTAACACTTCAGGTTAGAGGACTAAAATACAGTTAGTGTGAGTGTGTGTGTGTGTGTGGGGGGGGGGGGTTTACCTGCCTCCCTCTCCAGCTTCTCGTACGACCTCCTCAGCCAACCGAGTCGCCGTCTCGTCACTGTACCAGAACTGACTCATCCTCTGGAGACACAAAGGCAACTTTATTTGTATCACACGTTTCAACATTCAGAGTGCTTCACATAAAACCATTAAAAGCATCAAAACACAAGACAAAGAAAAGGAGATTTAAAAACAATTAACAACATTGACTGAAACATTAAAAACAGTGTAACAAACACAAGCAAACACATCAGCGACATCTGATGCTGCACGTTTCTACTTCTGCACAGAACACACTCGTTTAACTCGCTGACATTTAAACATTTAAACCTACAAACAATATTATTAATCTGATGACACTCCTGACATTTTTTAAATTTTAGAAATGAAGATTTATTTTTTAAAGCCTTGTTTGTTACATTCACTGTGAGTTAATCTGTTGATTGTTTTGATTACGTGACGTCTTCACGTTTCCTTTTGTCTGACCGACAAAACAATAATATTTAATTTTCAATAATATAAAACAATAAGACTTAACAATAATAATTGTAAAAATAATAAAATAAAATAAATTTGGACTTTAGTTGAGTAAACCACTTTCTGATTAAAAAAGATTTAGTTCACAACAAAAAGTCCCCAAAAAGATGATTTGTTGTTTCATGCGTGTTGTGACAAAAGGAACAAAGAGCCTTTATTTTACAAAAACTAAATCATTTAGAATCTCTAATTCCTTATTTAAAACTAAATAAAGACCTGGGTTCACCTAACAAACTGCAGCTTCACCTTTAGTTCTACATCATGTGTTATTAGTTGATTTATATTTTGTATTAATAACTTGAATCTATAAAGTAACTAAAGCGTTTTACCTCTGAGAAGTAGAAGTAGAAAGTAGCAGAATACCAAGTAAAGTACAAGTACCTCAAAATGACACCATCGTGTCCATAAACACAATGAATCTGTGTACATTAACAACATATATGTGTTTATATCTGCTCACCCAGTCCTCCTGCACGGCTCCCACAGAGAAGCGGTCTGCGGGCGTCGAGCTGCTCGTCTCGCTGTAGAACTCCTGCAGAGCGGAGAGAGCTTCAGCCGACAGCGCCGGGACGTCGTCGTCGCTGCTGTCGCTCATGACTGAAACATGCAAAACAATAAATATGTTTTCAGATTCGTAATAATCCAACTGATCTACAAATATTATTCTTTAGTGTCGGTGTCACGTTTCTCCACACAGCAGGAAACGTATGGAACCATGAAAGAACAACACTGAATACATAAATATATATATATATATTCATATACATATATATATTACAGTTACAGGACCTGAATGTCGATTTCCAAACATATTCAAAATATAAAGTTATTAAAATGAGCTTCACCAGCAGCAACATTAAAGTGATGAACACATGAATGCATCAATAATACACAAATATGATATATATATATAAATCATTATAAAATGGGTACTTTTACTTTTGATACAAACACTTTTGTACTTTTACTTTAGTAATATTTTAAATACAAGACTTGGAACAGAGTATTTGTACCCTGTAGTGTTGTGATTTTTACTGAAGTAATTCATTTCATAAAAAGTACTTAACGCAGAATATCTGAATATTTCTTGAATGAATATTCTGTAAATAAACTGCTAATTAAATACAGAAACCTTCACTTGTGAAGTATCCGCTTCTTACAACAAACACAGAAAGCTCAATCATTTATAAATGTAGTATTAAAGTGAACATACCTGATCAGCTCTCCAACGCTGCTGTATTGTGAGTGGGAATGGTCGCGGAATGATGACGTAGTTTCAGAGAGTACGGAATATGACGAGGGACAAAATACTCGGCTACGCGGTTCGTCTATCTGGGACCAACTGTTTCATTCTCCAGCTCGCTGTCTTTGGTTTTTTAATCAGCCGATAAACACATAAGATGATTATTTTCATCTGTTGAAAAAATATAATATATATAAATATATATATAAATTTAGATAAAACCTGAATTTTATTTTAGAAATAATTAAAATAATTATTGTAGAGGGTTTTGGATAATTTGCAGACGTACAGTAAGGGACCTGTAGATCCTGAAAAAAAGGTTAGATGTGTGATAATATCTAAATTCAGGTTGTTGGGTGTAGTGCTGGAACGAAACTATATACATTTACTGAAGTACTTGTACTTTACTGAAGTATTTTGTTCTCATGCCACTGTGGGAGAAAGAGACAAATATTCTTTCTACAATATAACATTTAGCTACTTTACTAATTAAGACTTTTTTTTACATACAAAACATATGAAAAGCTTTTAAAATAGATTTTAAATGAACTAAACAACTCAACAGTTTATACAAGTAGAGCTGAAATGTTTACTTAATTGATTAATTTCTCAACTTACAGAAATTAATTGGAAAATATTTAATAATTAAAGAAGTCATTTTTCATACAACAAATTCCTGGTTTCTGTGCCTTTTAATAATGTTAATGTTTTAGTAATGTTTATTTATGAGTAATAATGTTGAGGTTTGAGGTAAACAATCATTGTTAAGGTGTCACTTTGGGCTCTGGATAACTGTGATGCCATTTCTCACATTTTTAATCAATTAATGGAGAAAATAATCAGCAGATTCATTCGTAGTGAAATGATTCAGAATGAGCTCAAACTACAAAAGTAAGATCCTGCTTCTACATGAACGCACACGAGAAACACTAGTCTAAAGATGTAATATACAAAAGAACAGTCACAGTTTGAATACTTTAACTACATTTGACTGATTGTACGGACATACTTTTACTCTAACAGAGTATTTGTCCTGTGTGGTATTAGTACTTCCTCTACTCTGTTAATCATCAATAAGTACTTTTCCTCCAGATGCTTCTGTGTTGAAGAAACGTGCGAACAAAGTGAAATGTTACACGATAGAAAAGTGAAATCAATAACTTTATTTCTTCCTAAAACAATGGTTGCACTCCTATAAAGGAGACGGCGGAGGCCAGAACGTTTTATACAATAACTTTATGTACACTTTTACACGTCATTAACAAAACCAGTTGAGTGCTGCGAACGAGGAGGTTCTCCAACACGATGCTGCGACAAAGTGGCTCTGCTGCTTTTATTTGGTTTGTTGTTGCTGTCCGTCAGCTCAGTCTCTGCTTCCAGTGTGTGTGTGTGTGTGTGTGTGTGTGTGTGTGTGTGTGCTGCTGCTGTAGAAAAAATACAACAGGAAGTAAATCTGTTAAACTTTAGCGGTCCGATCCTCCGTCGAGCCTTCTGGAGTCCCGGAGGAGAAGAAGAAACTGTCGACATAATACTACGATCCAAAACACAGAAGAAGAGAAACATCAGACGCAGGAAGTCGCTCCTCCTCCTCCTCCTTCTTCTTCTTCTTCTTCTTCTTCTCCTCCTCCTCCTCCTGCCGTCCAACTGGCAGATAAAAACATTTCATCATGTTTTTGTATTTAGTTTGTCTCTGAACCAACACTCCTCCTGGTTTCTGACTTTAAAACATTATAATATATTACACCCTTTAGTGAATCAGAGTTTGGTTTTTCTGTCGTCACAACAAACAAACGTCCTGCTGTGCAGCGTGGTCAAGCACCCCCCCCCCACACCTCACATGCGTGTGTGTGTGCGTGCATCCGCTGTATTCTTGGCGAATGGCAGGCACCGCTTGTTGTCAGTTGATGACAAAATAAGAAATAAAAAACCTGCACACACAGAACAATCATCAAAACAAAGGCACTCTGGGAAGGATTGGGGCGCCGTGTGTGTGTGTGTGTGTGTGTGTGCATGTGCATGTGTGTGCATGTGTGCATGTGTCGTGACATTCTTGAAATAAAAAAATGGCCCCTTTTAAGTCTTTCATCTACAAAACCTCACACTGGAGAAAAAAATGTCTCCTGCAATTTTTAAATAACAGCAACTTGTTTTTACCCTCAAAGTCACTCTGAGTGTGTGTGTGTGTGTGTGTGTGTCTGCATGCGTGTGTGTGTGCACATGTGTGTGTACAGGAGGTGATGGAGGAGTCGACCACCTCCTCCTCTCGTCGCCGTGATCCGTCTGTCGTGTCGGTCGACAGCGACTGAGTCCGTCTGCTCTGCAGTCCAGTCTGCATGGTTCCATCTTCATCATCATCAAGTCTGTCAATCACGCTGGACCGGAGGGGCGGGGATTAAAAGCCAAAAAAAGAAATCCGAGGAGGTGAAAACATTCCGGCATGAGACGGATCCCTCAGCAGGTAGAGAGACAGAGACGTCCTCCAGCTGACTCTTTTTACCCAGAGTTCATAGGGACCAAGCAGGAGGAGGAAGGGGGTTATTTCACGCAGAGCAAGCCGCCCACGTTGGCCACGAACTCCTCCAGGCTCTTGAGGAAGGCGACCTTCTGCTTGCGGTCCATGGTGGGCGGCGTGCTGCTCGCCGTCAGCGTGTTGAAGGCGTCGGCGAGTCGCTGGTAGACGACGGCGTCTCGCTGAGAGGAGAGCAGCGTCTCCACCAGCTCAGAGTACTCCGCCTGAAGAAGAAACACGTTTATGTTCATCATGCTTTAAAACATCAGCCCCTCACTTCCTGTCACCTCTGGACTTCATAATAAAAGCCATAAAATGAGAATGAAATACTTTAAACTGTTTATATCATGCGAGTGTAAAATACATTATCAGCTGACTAATTGTTGGCTTCAAAAATCTAGTATTTTATACTTTATAATATTGTGTATTATATATACTTTATAATATTGTGTATTATATATACTTTATAATATTGTGTATTATATATACTTTATAATATTGTGTATTATATATACTTTATAATATTGTGTATTATATATACTTTATAATATTGTGTATTATATATACTTTATAATATTGTGTATTATATATACTTTATAATTTTAATGTGTTTTGGAGTTATTCGCTATGACACAGCTCAGTCCTCACGTAACAGTATTTATTTAAACTTAAATAAAGAATGACAATTATTAAAAAGTCTGAATCATAAAAACAAGTTGTGTTTGAATCTTTAATGAACTTAAATCTAATCAAACCTCATCGACTGGACCACAAATAGAACGTAAAGACGTTTGAACTATTGTAGGAAGATCAAGATAAAGAGATATTAATATTAATAATAATAATAATAAAGAGATATAAAGTCACCTGATGCAGGCACACGAGTGTGTAGAGAGCTTCTCCTGCTGCCACCGTCATCTCTGTGTTGTGTTTCTGCAGAACCAGCATGTCAAACACCAGCTGGAGGCACAGACGAGGAAACGTACAGCGTTAAAGGATTTCGAATTATTATCAAACAAAAGAGTTAATATCTTAATCAGTGTGCGAACAACCTGTCCACTGATAGAAACAATCTGACCTTTTATACACGTATCTACTGTCTTACAGCGAGTTAGAGGAGAAAACTCTCTAATATCTGAACGGTGAATATGAAGCTGCAGTTAGCAGCTGGTTAGCTTAGCTTAGCACAAAGACTGGAAACAGAGGGAAACAGCTAGCCCGGCTCTGTCCAAAAACTGACATTTACGTATTTAAACACATTCAGACGACTTGTAATACAAAAGAGAATTGTCTTAATGTAAGAAATCAAAGTTTTGTCAAATATTCACTAAAATAAGATATAAAACAGATATAAATCAGATAATCTCCACATTTAAGAGTCTTAAAAACAGCATTTCTGCGTAATAAAGTTATTGTTGCAGCTCTAAATCTTACTTTGAGGAAGTGCCGTGTGGCGATGAAGAGGGGCGTGTCCTTCTCCTGGTTTTTGGCGCACTGCTCGGCCAATGGAGACAAAGCCTCCAAACACAGCTGGCTGATCTCTGAACTCATCCTGAACAGACGTTAAGGAGCACGAACCGCCAGAGCAGACATCTACCAGATTATGAATCCAGAAGGTAATTCTCTTCATATTCAGCCATGAAGTGACCGAACACCGTTCTCATGCGTCCTGAATAAAGCATTCAAACACAGCTGGGGGAGGATACGAGGTCATGCCCAGCTCCAGAGAGAACATGAGGCTTTTGAAGAGGTCTTCAGGAAGCTGAGGGATCTTTTCTGGAAAGATCTCACAGATGAAGGTGATGAGCTTGTAGTACTGGTTACACAGGGAGGGGAACTGGGAACAACAGGGAGGACAACACAACCACATTATGAACAACAGCATACAGGTAGTCAAGTATCTATCAAGACCGTCATTCATTCACCACAAAGGACGGCCATTAACTCCCATCAAACCTCTGAAGAGAGAGACGAGTAATGTCTCTACAATATAATATATTTGTTTATTTTGTCGCTTCTCGCTTTAAAGAAATAGTTTCTATGAGATTCTGAAAAGTCGTTAAATTTGGTGAGAAATCAGCCAAGTTCGCTGTTTTTTTTCCTCCACTATCGACGTCTGTCCAACATTTCATCACTTCATCCTTTTAGATGTTTGTGTGAAATTGTCATGAACAGCAGATGAATTCTTCAGTTATGACCAAAATAACCCAAAACGTGAAGAACATAATGATGAAACCACGTGTGTGTGTGTGTGTGTGTGTGTGTGTGAGGTTCAGTTGTACCTTCAGCAGGTCCTGAGACATGAGCGGGAGGACGATGTTGACGCCGTAAAGAACCACGTCTGCTGCCGACACCGTCCGACTGGACGCCGGCGTTCCCTGGTCCTGGTTCCTAAACACCTCGTCTACAAAACACACAAACATTTTAATCTCAAGCAACATGAGGCAACGTGAACAAAGAGAAGAAGACGTCAACTTTCTCCTCTTTGTAAATATCTAAAGACAGATTCAGAGTTATTATTCTAAACTAAAATGAAAATAAGCAGCGAAAACGTGGTGAAATGAAACTAAATACGTTTAAACACAAAGTGAACAGACTCCAGCTTCCAGCAGATGGCGCTGTGTGTCACAACTGCTCCACATTTAATCCCCATTGTTCCTTTAACATGCAGCCTGTTCATGTAGAATAACCATGTACTGTGTTTATATGTGGAGACAAATACTTCTGTAAAAGTAAGAGGACGTGATGTTTGAACTCACCGGTGTCGCTGAAGTCGATGAACTCCTTGGAGAGCAGGTTGGTGAGCAGCTCCATGATGAGCAGCAGGTCCTGGTACTGGTCCTCCTCCGCCGTGGCGTCGTTCCTCTTCCTGTTCTGGTTGTTTTTGGAGTAAACCTGCAGCAGCGTCAGACACACCTCGTACAGCTTCATGGACTTCGTCTGGACCAGGAGACGGAAGTTACAGTTAGAAACTCAGAAAGAGACGTCGACATGAAGCAGCAGAGGTTCTGTGACTACTTGAACTAAATGTTTCCCGCCACAGACGGACTGAAATACATCGTTTTACGTCTTGATTTCATACGTGAAAGATCTGGTTATAGCACCAAGTGAAGACTCGACAGCTTACACAGAAGAACCAGTTATAGGGTTGAAATATGAAAAGTAAAATGAATAACAAAGTATTTTAAGACCCAAGTTTAAAAGTAAATAATATTAGAAACAGGATTGTGCAGCTCAAATTTATGTTTATGTTCCAGTCTTTCTCATGATCTCAAAAAGCTTTTAAAATGAGTCCAGACTGTTTCCTTCACGTTACGTCTGATCCTCCATCAGAGAGGAACCACTCGAGGAAAAATGTCCTCAGTAAAACTATTACCATCATCTTATAAAGGGACCATAGAAAGAGCAGAAGTGCATCAACGCTGAAGCAGATTACAGTTCCGTTTCATTATTATGATCTTATTCAGATAAAGTCATGAACTGAACTATTCACAGATCATGAACATGAGTCCCTCACCTCTCCCAGGTAACAGATCTGCTTGTGAGCCACTTCCACAAAAACCTCGATGATGAGGTTGATCGTCTCGGGCGTGTTGCTGTAAACCTGAACAACAGCAAACGAACAGAAGTCAGACTACAGTTTAAAAAGGCCTCTTCCATCACCTTCATTCCTCCGACTCCGCTCTCACCTCCATGAGGCCGATGCAGCTGGACAGGAAGTCCATGAGGAAGGAGAAGAGCGAGGCCACGTTGTCGATCTGCGTCGCCTCGGCGATGCCGCACAGCGCCTCCAGCGTGGCCACGATTTCCTGCTTGACGGCCTCCTCCTGGCTGATCTGAGCGAAGTTCTCCTGGTTGATGAGGTTGAGGAACCGCTGCTGGAGAGGATGAAGCACCTGGACGGACACAAGAAGGGAGTCTGAGGTTAGTCTACGACATCAACACGGACTCTTTAGACTGTGAGTCAGTGGATATCTTCACTGTATTATCACATTTAATGGGACTTCTGTATGTTTTATTGTATATTAAGGTGCAGCGTTCGCTCTTCTAGCAGGACGAAAAAACAGCTTTACTCGAGTATCTCCTGTAGCTGCAGAACAAGGAAATACTCAAGTACTTGTACCTTGAATTTGTACTAGAGTACAGTGCTTTGAGTAGATGCACTTTGTAGTAGTGGTGACGTGTGACTAATGAGTATACAAAGTATCTAAACCTGGTTCCACATCGACAAACTACGACATTAACATGCTCTTAAATTCATTAGAGTGAGACTGAACAGACTCGTATAATAATAACATACTTAGAGTACTTAACTTTTACTGAATATACGTTTATACTTAAGTAATATTTTGAATGCAGGACTTTACTTGTACTTGAAAAGTTTATTATTATAGTTTTATGTAGTATTTCTCACACCACTGCTGTAAAGACACAAAAGACATTTTAACATTTTTTACTAATTTAAAACATTATGGTTTTATTGTTTCATGTGTTGATGTATACGTTGCATTTCTTTCTTATTGTATTCCTGTTATTTTGTATGTATTTATTTACTTAAAGAGAACAGAAGCGTGACGATATTAATATTTTGTTATCTTAAGAAACGATTCTTCACAATAAAAACATCTGAAACAGAAATAAATACATAAATATTACGGCTTCATGTCGACCTGCAGCCGAACAGACGGGAACATCAGCCTTGAACTGTCGTACGATCTCAAACTCAATCTGAGCTCCTGATGATCGATTCAAGACTTCATGGTTCAAGTCAGAGAACGAGGAGGAGGAGAGATGTTTAGACAGGTGTTGGGTCCATCTCTCCTCCTCCTCCTCCTCCTCCTCCTCCTCCTCCTACGACCAAGTTCAGACAAAGCAGCTGCAGGACCCAACAGCTGCCGTCTCACTCCTCTCACTCCTAACACCCCCCCCCCTTTAATTACTCTGGAGTCATCGTGGCTTTGCACCCACATTTACCAGCGTCAGCCTATTAAGACTAAAGACCTCCAGGATCACATAGAGGATCATGTTCTACAGGCGGGAGGAAGACTTCATCCATCTCTCCTCCTCCGTCCTCACTGGAGGCTGCACAACCAAGAATTATGTAGTTATAAAGATAATTAATGTCAATAAAAACTACAGAAAAGATCAGTTTTGTTTAAATGTAACTCAAACCGATCAATAACTTTATTGAGCGTTTGTGAGTCGACAGCGTTTCCATCCAAAGATAAACTTCATGTTTCCTCCATCGATCAGCAAACAAGTTCAATAACAGTGTTTGTCCAGTTAAATCAGATTATAGCTCACAGGGTGTGATTTAAATTGAGTTTCATATTTATTACCATCATTATCTACCCGACATCTTCCTCGTTCTCAGTTTAATGAAAACTTAAGTAAAGAAGACGAAACATTATTAAAGGTTGACTCATTAAATTCTCATTTTAAGAAGCTGTTTTTAAATCATTTAAATATCAGAGTTTTATTGTTTCATGTATTTATTTTATTTATTTATTGACATTTTATTGATTTATATGGAAAAGAAGTACGGCAGCTCCTTTTGGTTCATTTTGTATAAAGATTGTACTTTATAATATAATATAATTCTACTCGTAGAACACAACAACACTGCTGCAGGGAGGTCCAACAGGACAAGACAGACAAAGACACTTCATGTTTGTATTAATCTTTAATTACATGAGAGAGTTGTTTAAACAATTTACTGACCTGGAGATTTGTTTACAGCCGGTCTGATCGTCTGATTCTTTTTAGTGACGTTGCAGTTTTGCCAGATCTTAAACTCTAAGTTCAATAAGTTATTAGTTCCCATAGAACCGTTAAAAACGACAACAGGTTTTAATCACAGCTACAGAAAAGAGTCTGGACGTTCTGTTCTGCTGTTTATAGAATTGAATTGAATACGTCATTTACAGGCTGTGTGATTGTTGTGGGTCTGCGTCTCATAAGCAGCTGTTAAAACAGAGAATTTAATAAGTCTGGTCCCGCCTCGTGTTACTGTTCCTTTAAGGCGGCTTTTTAGGACATTCTGCACCGAACACCTTCACTAATGTTAATGTACATTTATAGTTAAATACTGCTGAGTATCACGCATCCATGTGATGATTTGTTCACCGATATTCTGCCAGTTTTAAGATTTAAACTTCCATAACTTGTGTATGGTGTGCTGTCTTATAATCAAATCTAATGAACGCGTCATTTTAATTGATCTTTTTTTTAGGCTTATTTGTCTGCATTAGATATTTTAGACCAGAAGACAGAGAGACATAGTATTTAAGCACCAACTGTCTTTATTATTCACTTTAAATATCTCATGTATGTATTTATTATGCGCCTGTTATTTCAATTATTGATAAATGAATCAGTTTGTGTACCTGTTAGTACAAACTTGCTGCTGATCTCTTCATCCTTATTCACACACACACACACACACACACACACACACACACACACACACACACACACACACACACACACACACACACACACACACACACACACACACACACACACACACACACACACACACACACACACACACACACACTACCTCGGCCCAGTACTGCTGCTTGGCGTCAGAGTCCATGTGAGCGAAGCCTCCGAGCACCAGAGCTTTCATCAGAGACCTCTGGACGGAGCTGGACAGCAGGTGGAGCGGCGGGCTGCGGCTGGCGAACTGTTTGGCTAAATTCCACCAGCTCTCACACTGAACCACGACGTTCGCCCTGAACACAGAGGAGGAGGAGGAGGAGGAGGAGGAGCTTCTGTTAACAGGCTGAAAACATCTGCACTTTCACCCAAAAGGCCTCAGAAGTCAGGCAACCTTTTAACAACGTAATGCCTACTTTATTCTATAACGTCTATAATGCGTTAAAAACATACTTAAAAACTTGTTCTAATCTGCTAATAGCACGATGTAATTAAAGTTATAAGAACTTAACTTCATTAATCATAACGTATTACAAAGCATTTATTAACGACTTCAGATCAAGTATCTTAATACTTCATAACTGGTGGTCACTCACATTTTTTGCAAGGATCATTGAGTATTATTATAATACATTAGAATCTTTTTATAATGCAACATAATGTGATAATATTTGAAAAACAAGCAGATGTTGAACTGGTTGCATTACAGGAAACGTAGGATCGAGCGTTAAGAATAACTCTATAGAAACAGACCATCTTCTCTCTGATGGTCTCTTTACTGATGAAGGTCTGATAGAGGACCAGGACTACACTGAGACTGGTTCATATAGAGGATCAGGACTAAATAGGAGCTCACCTCTCCCTCTTCTCCACCAGCGTCACCAGCAGCTCCACCGTGTCGTTGGCCAGCTCGGCCTCTGAGCTCCACACCGACAGGTTGTTGATCACCTTCTCCAGAAGATATCCCACAATCCACTGGGCTCCCTCCGTGTCCGCACCGAACGCCGTGCTCAGCGGCATGCTGATCTGAGGAGAGAGGAGGCGGTCGGAGGGGAGGTCGTACACGTGTGTGTGTGTGAGACGTCATGCTGGAGGTGCGTGAGCTCGTACCTGCTCGTAGAGCTTCTCGTCCACCAGCAGGTACGTCTTGACCCAACGTCTCAGGAACCACATGATGTCCTTTCCCATCTGAGGGCTCAGAAGCTCCGTCAGACTCGCTCTCGTCGCCCGTGACTCCACCTCCGACGTCCGCAACACCGCCGACAGCAACCTGAGACAGAAGAATATAAAAGGTAAAGATGAAGGAGGACACGTAGAACAATGAGGACACGAGATACAACGGAGAGAAAGTAAGACTGAAGGAGAGAAGCAGCTGGGAATGAGCAGCTTTTATTTAAGGAGTGAACAAAACATCAACATCACAACGTACACAACACACAACACAAAGGAATCAGAGAGAAGCTAAATTCATAGTTTCTGCATCCGACAGCAGCCGAAACACGTCAACAAACGTGCAAATACTTTCATGTTGTAATGTGATTAATTAGACCAAACTTGATTAATAATAACTGAACTTGTTTTGCATGAATGTGTTTCTTGAGGGGTCGAGATAATGATTAGAGAACAAAACAGAGATTTAATCAGAGGAGCACCGCGAGGACGAGACTCTTATAATAAGACAAAGTCAGCAGATCGTCTTCAACTTCATGTCCTTTGAGGAGGGGCTTCACAACGTCAGTTCCCCCCCCCCCCCCACACACACACATACACACACCCTTCAGAGGACAGAGGGCTTAAAGCAGCTTATGGGTCGGTCCGTCCGTCCGCCGAGGACACATTGTTTGCAGAAAACAAAACCACGCTGACATTTACGGGACCGGGGACGGACGCTCGCTGTTAGGAAACCTGGCACCATCGGCCTCTCGTCTCTGCAGTCATCACTGACACACACACACACGCCTACATAATGAACAATCTAGAAAACAGAGGCTCAACGACCTTCAACAGACACTATCACTGGCTGCTGTGACCGGCCATTGTCATCACTGTGATTATCCACACACACACACACACACACACACACACACACACACACACACACACACACACACACACACACACACACACACACACACACACACACACACACACACACACACACACACACACACACACACACACACACACACACACACACACACACACACACACACCTCGTTTAATTGCTGTTGAAAAGATCCCGTCCGATAGCAGCAACTGGAGACGCTCGTTTGCATCGCTGCAGTCCGTTTCATTAGAGCGTCGGTGTATTTTTAGAGACATCGTTTCGTCCACACGGGGACAAACACACGAGAAGAACGGTGGCAGAGAGACGGGCCAGAATGCAATGCAGCAACGAGAGAGGCTGTGTTTTTTAAATAATCATAAACACATTTCTGATCCGACAGAAAGAGTTCGTTTTGAAGATCTCATCATCGAGGAAATAACCGTTTTCTCTCGGTCATTGTTCTGCTTACTGTGTTCTTGAACTTTATTCTTTACCGATATCATGTAATATCATTAGTCAAATATTTGAGGATTTGCAGTTTGTCTCAGTTTCATAATTTGTTTAATAAATATCTTTGAGTTTTAGACCGTCGGTCAAACAAACAACACAATTTGAAGGTGTTATATATTTTTTTCCACTATTCTGACATTTTATACACTAAACAGCTGATTGAACCCAACAGGTTATTTGATAGTGAAAATAATCACAATCCGCAGTCCTGCTGTGAGTCGAGAGCCGTCTTTATGGAGACTTTACCGGCTGCACATTCAGATGGTGTTTGGGTGTGAATGTGAGGAGACTAAACCTCTAAATAACTGGCCCGGCCTCGGGCAGAGAGGAACTCTATTCTGGGAGAGTTTTATGGAGGTCCGGCTGCTGAAAGGAGACGAACGGCGACGACACAAAGACAAAGTGTCGTCTCCACAATCTAGTTCGTCTCGTCCTTGAGTTAATATGACGTAATCGGACCATCGAAACCGACAGAAATACTTTGCTAAACATTCCTTAAACCGGAGACCTTCACAGCTCACCCACAAATAAGAAGCAGCTACCGTTTGGCACGTTCCTCTTTCACATATCTGCTTCGTTAGTTTGGAGATTCAAGGCGTCGACCTTCCTCCTCTCAACACTGGATGTCAGTAAGTAACTTTTCAGTCGTCTCACGGAGCCTTCAGACCCGGCAAAGGACAAACGCACTGCTGCCCATGAGCTCTTAATAGCAAGAAGAAAAATCCACCAACAGACAAATATTGTAGAAACTAAAATCTGCTACATTATGAACCAACTTCTCAGGTCTTCTGCTTCTGCTTTCTGTCCTAAACATGGAGGAGCAGCGTTGGGTTTTTATGCTTCATAAATCTGAACAAACTCCCAGAAAACTGCTGAAACTCACTTCTTTTAAATCACGACTGAAGACCTTTCTGTTCTGTTTTTACACTGAAGCATTTATTCCTGTTCTCTGCTTGTCGAGCTGGTTTTAGCTCTTTAATGACTCTTATAAATAGTATTTAAACGTCCTTTACTGGCGTTTCTTTTGCACTGTGTTGTATAAATAACCTGAAGGAACACCACGACATGTACTAAACGCTTTCTGCAGAACGGCAAAGAAGAGATAAAGACTTCATCGGGCTCAACTCCTGGAAGTGTGACACTAACAGACGCCTGCAAACATTTGAGGTTTCTACAGCACACTAATTATTTTCAAATCTAACTGCAAAAACATGAAGTCCTTAATATGTATTTTGTGTTTAACCGTCTCTAGTCTCTGCTGTATCCCGTTAGAGACAAAATAAGCACATTTCTCAGGACAACAGTGAATAATAAAACCCTGGGTTTCCTAGTTGAATACCTGATGACGGAGTCGGTGCGGTTGCAGCCCGGTATGGACGAGGCCTTCTCCCCCGGCGAGCCGAGCATCTGCAGCGTCGTGTTGATGTCCACTTCTGTGGAGTGTTTGATGGAGAACTCCATCACCTCCGAGGGGATCAGTGGGGTCTCGCCCTGACAGTCGTCTGCTAATAAATAACCTGGAGGACGCACAGACAGACGCAGATGTTACGTGTCTTCTCTCTCAGGACTGATTCTTACTAAGGCCTGAAGAGAGGCAGATCAGGTGATCTGCTGCTGCAGCTTCAAATCAGGTGAGAAGACACCGGAACCTTCTGGAGTCTCATTGGAGGGAGTAAAGTGACTCTAAAGGACTCAATGTTTAGAATGTCTCTTCATGTCTTATCATTTTGTAAGTTTGTCTCTATCTTCATTTTAAATAGTTTGTTTTTACTTGTGTTAATGAACAATAACATCCTGAGTGTAGAGAAGTGTGCAACCACAAACATTAAAGAGCAAAGGGAACATTGATTCAGGAAATTGATAATAAAAGAAACAGCGTAGTACGTCCCGCTGCTGACCTGAGACCAGTATGAGCCAGTGGATGTCCTCGTAGAGGTCGTCCAGCACCTTGCGGTCCATTGATCCGGGATCAGATGAGGCCATGAGATGCTGCTGGGTACTCTGGAGCTGACCGTGCAGCCGCGTCACTCGGTCCTCCAGCAGGCTGCAGGACGACGACACAAGAGCAACAAATCTCCAATACACGTATAATAATCAAACTAAACTACAAACACATTGAGAACATGAAGCTGGAGAGCTTGCATGTACTTTCATAATATAGATATAAAAGTGTTTCATGTGTTTACGTTGTGAGCAGGGGGATGCAGTGGTCCGCCGCCACACGTCCCAGCATGCCGATGCTGGACAGCTGGTCTGAGAACAGCTCCCGGTCGTCTTCCTGTATCTCGTTGATCTCGTCCTCCTCGTGAGATGATATGCCGTTCACCGACTGAAGGAGGAGCGAGGTTCAGGGTTCAGGGTGTGCAGAGAGGAAAAAGTGAGTTAAACACATCAGGAGGACGAGATTATTCAAACCCTGATAAGTAATCTGGTGAACAATCGTTTTCCCTCCTGTGTGTGTGTTTGTTTGTTGTATTTAAAGGATTCACATTAGCTGATTCCAAGAGTTAATCACTCGAGGTCCTTCCTTTGAAGCTGCCTTCCCTGAGAGGAACACACTGTATTTATGGTAATTAACAGGCTCACCAGGTTCCGGGTGCCGTCCGGAGCAGCCAGGTGACACTGGATGTACGAGTTGAACACCTGGATTGCCGGCTGGACGAAGCAGCCGCGAGGAAAATGCTCCTCGTCCTGGACGAGCGTCAGCCACGACTCCAGCAGCCGGTCGTAGGCCTCCATGTAAACCATGTCGTCTTTATCCAGCTGAGCGAGGACAGGAGGAGCAAAGGGACGACACAATGAGACGGTTCACTGGCTCTGTTGTCTTTACCGATCCAGTGAAGTGTATTGTTCAGGTCGTACAGATTCAAAATGTCTTTATGTAAATTATTTTACATAAACGCTTTGAACCCCAAAACAAGCCAGCGGGATGGAAAAGCCAAAACTACACCGTTCATCACAGCTAGACGCTTTAAAAACCATCAATATATCATCAGATATTCATCTTTACGACAGTCCTTGAACACATCATGTGTGACTAACATTTCCGTCAGAAAAAGAAACCGTAACTAAGGTCAAAATTGTGATATTTCATTCCCCAAATAAACCGTTTGCTTTGCTCAGATCCTGTAAAAAACATTAAACTCTGCACTGAACACAGACAAGAGACATGTTCTAGTTCTCTCTACTTCTAGACGAGGAACTCATGGACAGATTCCACAAATGGCAGATCATGTCCAGGCCTGTAACTGAATATCATCCTTTTTTATGTAAGATTACATAAGATCACATCTCCAACATCTGTAATTAATTCAAGAAGCTCACAAGATAATTCACACGATAGGGAAGCAGGAAAAACAACAAAGCTGTGTTTATTTCTTAAGATTATCTGATAAACTCTTATTTTTACAGTATAATAAAGAACTAAATGAACTCTGAACATTGTTAAATCACTCGCAGTCAATTTATTTCAGACGATTCGTTCGTCTGTGTAAAGTGAGCGACAGATTGTAAGACTTCTGAGGAGGTAGAACATGGACCATGGCTAAAATAATGCTATTATTATTATTATTATTATTATTATTATGAACCAATGTTTCCTTTTTCAGTGAAGAAGAGCAGCGTTTTTTTTGTGAGATAAAGGATGAAGGTGTCGTGACTCACCACCTCCTCCAGGGCGGCGCTGCGTCCGAAGGAGCAGGTGAGCAGCGTGAGGCAGTTGATGAAGGAGGTGAAGAGGTCGCTGGACAGCGCCGTCAGAGTGCTTCTTGGGAACATGGAGATCAGGTTGGAGATGATGTTGGAGATGCCCACCGCCTCCGAGTCCTCGATCTCAATCCTGGGGAATAGAGGAGATAATAAAATGAGATGGTTTCTGATTTCTTCTCTTTCCTCCACTCTGGTGCTTTGGCTCGAGGACGGACTCTTTCCACTCTGCAGGGCGAGGCTGAGGTCACTTCACCAGTTTACACACTTGGTGACTGAGGTTTGGACGCAAACATGAAAATTGATCCGTAATCAAAACTCGTGGGCAACTTGACCCCCGAGCAGTTTTTCCACAGCTGACTCCGAGGTTATTTTTATGGTATTTCTGCCTCATGGTGCAGCACACGGAGCACACGATGACACAGAGAACGGCTGTAGTTACACTTTAATTAGACTTTTATCATCAGATCGAACCATGAAGAATGAAGTGACATGTGTGGACACGCTGAAATCATATCTGGCTCATAAATAGTTTTATTTTAGATTGTAATCTGAATTCTTCACCATCTGGACGACTCTAACCACAGCGCCTGTACCATCGATGTGACGAGATACTGAAGGATCACAAGAAGAAGAAGAAATGTTAAATATCAAATATCATTTAACAGCTCTACTTGTGAGGTCATTGCCAACGTCAGAATTCAACACAATGACATGTTCTCAATGCAGATGCTGGATACCACGGTAAAGGACAAAAACAAATCAATAAACCCCACGTGCTTCATCACACACTCCTTTATTGACATTGTCATACTGGCTTTTGCAAATGTATTATTAATCCTGGCGATAAACCCCGACATTTTACAAGATTACATTTGAACACATCATGATGAAGTTAGAATTTATCTTTGCCCAACACTCATTTTTACTGAATAGAGCTTGAATGCATCATAATGTAACTCAATGCAACCTCCGTTAGCGTTAGCTCTTTTATTTAGCGGATCAGGACTGTGCTGTCCACCGAATGCTAACAGCTAACAGTAACTAGCTCTCCTCCTGCAGATTTACACACTGATTTGTTGAATGTAGAATTATTAGGGACATTTTTTATCGTCTCCGGGACGTCGTTAGTCTGAAAAATGAGCAGGCTACCGTCAGTTTTTCAGAATTTTGGTACTGAAGCGTCGGTTCTCGTGACTTCCATATTCGCAGGTATTTCTTCAACTAGATTGGAATATTTAAAAAAGGAAAAGTCAGAGGAACACCAAAGTCGGCACACTTCATCCCCTGAAGACCACGAATGTCTGTACACAACTTAACGTGAGTCCATCCAACAGTCAACAGTAGAGATAATTAGGTCCGACCAGCATCATCATCCAGAGTCTTGCAGCTAGCGTGGCTAAAAATGTTACACTTCAGTCTCAGACGTTGCTTGTAAAAAGCCATTAGAGATACCAAGTCTAACTTAACTTTGCTGCCTCACTGATCATCTCAACATTGTATTTGAAACAAACTACGCGCTCCGAGTGCCTCAGGAAAGATGCATTAACAAATGAGAAGACTACATTAAACCACATCGCACAACTGTGATCAGACAGACACGAAAACTAATGTCAGAAATACAATGTAAGCTTTGGAGAGATCCAGTGAGAGGAACAAGAGGGGGGAACAAGCTCCAGATGAACAATAAAAGTCTTGGTATTTATCCAAAAACGTGTTTTAAATTGAAAACATACTTCACATGCAATGTGTCTCAATAGCTGCAGCACTGCAGGGAAACACCAGAAGTGTGTACAACAACCTAAAAACATCTCGCATGATCTGATAACGAGACTATAAGGCCACAAATCTACCTGAAAACGACTCTCAATGACCACATGGACATCTATCATCACACACAGCACGCTGTTATAGACGATTCATTATCAAGATTAATTAATTATCAACAGAAACATTTTTTATAAAAATCCCCAATTGTTTGTTGTGTTCCTCTCTGTGTTTATAATTTAAGAACAGGTAAAAAACAAGGTTCAGAAAGAATAATCTTGTCAAGTTCTAAATCTTTAAAACATGCGGGGAAAAGGTTTTTAGCAGGTGATTGTTTTGATTTTTGCCCAAATCATATTTCATATTGTTTGTTGTTGTAATACTCGGTTTGGCCACAAGAGGCTGAAGGACGAACTACGTCATCTTCTAAATTGGAATAAAAGCGTTCAGGTGTTCAATAGATCAAGATACTTTATAGCCAAAAGACAGACGTGACCGTCACATAACTTGCTAACACACAATATGTGAATATATTGTTTTTCTCACTTTCCTCTCGGGGCTTCCGTAACCAACATATACGTTGATATATTCAAAATATTAGTCTACTCATGACTGCATGAAAACTAAACAGGCTTTACTTCTTATACGACGCATATACTGCAAACGTGCGTTTTCTTCCAGGGTTTTCTACAATTCTGGTCAGTTATTAAGATGAAATTCTAAATATGCCATCTCAAGGAGATACTCCTCCCTTAACCCCTCTAAACCAACACCATCCACTACGTTTTCTGCACATAGCTGTCGTTCTTCTTGTTGCCTTACAGTCCTAATCCTGAGTTTGTGTTTGAGCCGACACACCTCTCTCTCTCACAGTCAGTCACAGAGGAACACTGTGTGAGAGGACGAGCTAACTCCGATCAGATGGAGCTAAATTGCGAGCAGAACTGTTCAATCATCGCACATCGGCCGTCCCTCCCTCTCTCTCTATGCATGGTTCTCCGATGAGGCAATTGGAAAAAAGCTCCAAGAATAGGTGATTACAGACGGAGCAGAAGAGAGACAGAGAGAAACAGAGAGACAGAGAGAGAGAAAGCGAGAGAGAGAGAGAGAGCGAGAGACAGAGAGCGAAAGACAGAGAGCGAAAGACAGAGAGAGAGAGACAGAGAGCGAAAGACAGAGAGAGAGAGACCACTTTGACTAGACACCCACCAACGTACATAAAACACTACGTCTGTATTTACTGACACCACCATTAAAACCCCTCTGCTAACATATAAGATGTTTTATTTATGACATTTATAAATAGTTACAAAAAGCTCAGATGATTTAACAACATGATTTAAAGCTAAATACGAGCAGGGCTGGGTATTGAACCTCTGTTTTAAGTGTCTGCAGCAACAACTGAATATCTGGTCTCATTTGTACTCTTGTTCTCTTATTATCTGAACAGACAGATTTAACTTAAAATGTATCTGTACTAGAGCTAAAAGATTTCTAATGAATTAAATTCATATAGTGCTTGCTCAGTTTGCAGACAGTTTACAGAGATGTGTTAAGGAGCACAGAGCGGTGGTAGAGAAGTCAAAACGTTGAGTTTTTCTTTTTTCTCATTTTTTTCAGGGGCCATGTTGGCAAAATAGGTCAAATCCATCTCAGGCTTTATGACCGAACAGTAAAACCTTAAATTGTATTCTTAGAGCAACGGTAAGCCAGCGGAGGGATAATAAAATGGGGCTAATGTGTTCTCTTATTGTTAAAAGTCCTGCAGCTGCCAGCTGCAGTTCTGCTTTTATAGAGTGCAGAACATAGTTAAAACAGCGGAGGCCTGAGTAACGTTCTGATTGGTCAGCGGGGATGAAACTATAAAAATAATTTCTCATTAACGTCCACCGTCGCGCTGAAGAGGGTCTTATCCTCATTGAGCTGGAAATAAGGACATTTAGTTTCTCAAAGTGATTCGTTACGACAATTAGGCTGCAGGAACTGTTTGGACCGACTTTGGAGGTAAAGGTGAGTATCATCGGCATAGAAATGAACGCATATATTGTAGTCGTGAGACTGAATCTATTAAAGTGAAGATATTAACGTACAGCAGCTCAAAGTTAAAGCAATGTGAACAATATAGGTCTTTTCATTTCTAATGTTTGAGTCACGAGGGTTAATAAATAACTTCATTTAGCAGTTTTATCCACTAAACATTAGCTCCTTAAGCTGTGGACTGAAGTGATATTTAGAGCGATGGTGGAATGTTTATATTTGAAAGAAAACGTGATTCAGATTAATAGAGGTCACACTGTTCATTCAAGTCCCATCAGAACTGTCAAACAGAAGATCAGGTGTGAAAAGAAGTGAGGAACTAAGTTCTCAAACTCAAATGAATTGAATACAACAAGATTAAGATTAAGAAACAGAAGCACTGGATGTTAGCTAGCTGAGAGTTAAGAAACCCCGAGCAGATAAAACAGGATGTCAAACCACCAGAAGATAATCAAGTTCTGATGAAATCTGCATTAAAATCGCTCCATTAAGAGTTAAACTGAATCAAAACATGTGAGAGGAATCATGAGAGAGAGTTGAAACACTTCTCTTTGATTTATATCACGATAAACTGAAAAACAAAACGTCACTTTGGGTTTTAGAAAGTCGTGAAAGACATTTTTTACTCTTCTGACATTTTATAGACCAAACGATCAATCAAGAAAACAATAGAAAGACTTTTACAACAGATGTGTCATAAAAAACACATTTGTTTTATATGATTCTACTTATATAAATATAGAATATTTAAAAGCGACATCTGTATTTCAAAGACAAGTGTTGCTTGTTTGTCTTTTTTTTGGGGTCAAGCCAAACCTCAAAAGGACCGAGGACATTTCTCTGACTTATACAACGAGCAGATCAAAACAGAGGAGGCTGGTTTGATGCCACATGGACATCATTTGTGGCGTAATGTTAAGTTGAACTTGAGAGTTTTTCCAACCAAAAGCTCACAAAGACTTTCAAGAGAAATGAAATAGTCTTGTTTTGTTGGGTTGTTGATCCAACAAAACAAGACATTCAAAGACGTCTCTCTGGGCTTGGTGATAGATGTTTTTCACTATTCTCTGGCACTATACAGACCAAACTATTCAATTTAAAAAGAGAACAATAACTGTTGGTTGCAGCCGTATTAGAGACTCCTTTTACTACAGATGAAAAATACTTTGGAACAATTGTGTTATTGGCACTTTGACATTCAAAGGTGCGAAAGAGGAAAGCTGGTTTAGGACTCTCACCTCGGCCTCACCCCGCTGCTACAAACAGAACAGTTCCCTCTTTTTAATGCATCTTCCTGAAGCCCACAAACACTGGAACAATCAATGGGCTCCAAACATCACAACTAACACAACTCGTTACGTTTCTCAGCACAAGATCACAAGTTCTATCTCTTCCCACGACCGTTTAGCCAACAAGCAGCAGGTACAAGCGAGTATAACACAGTATATTGTTGTATTCTTAAAGAAATAAGCTCTACAGATAGTCTTATCCTAATACTTACCTCATATTAACAGAGCAAAATATAGATTATTGGTATATGCAATGTTGAACTGATTAATATTATTGATATATCTAATACAGTGATTCTCAATGGATAATATAACAACAGTCAGAGTCACTTCATCACATTGATGCAGTTTGTAAACATGTGGCTATAAAGACGTCAACATTTCCCACAACGCTCTTATTATAAAGCAGTGACCTCAATATAAAAGGTAAAGAAAAATCTATAATTCAGATCGATTACTTCTCTTCGTCCTTATTTTTGATCTCAAATGTACTTCCTGTTGTTGTTCCTGTTTCAGGCTGACTCACTACTCTGACGTCGTGTTATTCTGTCTGGCGGTTAAATTCCTTTTAGTTGTCGTTCATGTCGTGTAGAACATGTTGTTGATGCTACGACAATAAGGTTTGTTTTGTGCTGTTGTATCATATTAATTATGTATTTATATTTGGTTTGAATGTCTGTTAATCCCTCGTTGAAAACAAGATGTTGCTTCTCGAGGTGTTCTTCATCAAAATACAAATTAGAAAATAGATGAATTACATTTTGTTTTAAAATGCTTTAAATTGATATGAATAAAATACCAAAGATACCAGGTTATTTGAATAGAAATATGGAATATTTCTATAGAAATAGAAACGGTTTGAACATTAAAGTTATGCAACATGGGTTTGGGTAGAATGTAGGTAGTTTAGTCTTAAAGTATTTAGGATTAGAGGACGACTACAATGAGACCGACACACTTCCACAGTATTTACCAGTGTTCTCATGGTCGCCAGTGAGGATTTTTCCTCTCCAGTTAAATAAACAGTGAGAAGAATAAAGACATAATTTGATCCACTTTCACATAAATTAGTTTTTTGTAGAATAAAGTGGGAGAAGATGAGTTGCTGGTTGACTGTATTTGTTGCTGAGCTGGAGGAGCAGCTCGTCCCTCTGCAGCCAGCTTCACATAGTGGGTACAGATGCTAGAATCAGAGGCCGTTAAAAACACAGACTCAACAAGCAATTACTTCCTGTAAATAAAGCAGTAATGGCCCAGCGTGAGTCACACTGCTGCTGACGACGGCCTCCATCACTGGTCGAGTCTCTGACTTTAAGAAACATGAAATCCTTGAGAGAGCGAAGGGAGAACAGCTACTGAGACTGTAAGCTACAATATAGGCAGCTGGACTGGACGGCTGAGGTTTAATAAAGAACATTAGATTTAGATATTAATGTACAATGCAAGCCTTTAATACACATTATTATTATTACCTATTATTTTGTGAATGCTTCAGCGAAGGAGAAGTCAATCTATCTCCGTGTAGCGGGCGTGTAATAAGCTGTGCATCCCGGCGGAGCTGCTTTCTATGGGCAGGTTTGAATTAGTTCCATCGGTCAGCGAAGTCAAAATTACTTTTTTTGCAGATTATCAAACAGAAAGAAGAGAACGCGTGAGAGAGATCAATGTGGCGTGATGGAAACAGTTGAATGAGTATTAATTGGAACAAAACTGCTCCAATATTCTAATATTGTCCTTGATGTGGACGTCTGCTCCATCTTATTCTGGACTCCACCCTCTCACTCCAACCACGCATCGAATCCATCACCAGGAACTTCTCCAGACTCTGAAACTCATCATCCAGCCTTCATTCCACTCCCTGCTGGGAGCTTTGGGTTTCTTAATTGGGTTGCTTTTGGAATGGTTGATTATGGGGACTTTTTCACAGCGAATATGAACAGGAGGAATTATTACAGCAACCAATAACTCCGTCAACAAATGGCACATGAGTATTGTTTTAAGACAGACTTTAAACAAATGTCAACCTGCCCTATAAAGGCGATATAACCTCACAATTCACTGATAAATACCTTTAAGAGAGAAGCTATACTGGTTCAATCTTTAAAAAAGGTTTCCCGCGTTCACCTGCCAACAACATCACTGTGTAATCAGCAAGATAGAGAACATTATTCAAACAGGATGCTGAATAATAGTTTGCACTTTGCCACAAACGCCAAATAACTACAGATATCCACACGACATCTCGTCTCCTCAAGCACATGCCAAAAGCTGCAAGTGTCGACCTCATGGTGGCGCTAGAGTAAAAGTCAGAGGATCACCAAAGTCAGTAGGATTCATCCTCTGGGGGCCACGAATGTCTGCACAAAGCTTAAAGGCAATCCATCAAACAGTGGTGGAGATATTTCAACACCGCCACCGGCACGACACACTTGAAACAAGCACACAGTGACGCACTGACCCGTTGATCATGCTGAGCAGGCCCTCCACCAGGTGGGCCAGGTAGGACACCTGGGCGCTCTCATCGGGGAAGATGGGCCCGTGCATGGAGGCCAGCTGGGCCAGGCACTGCAGGGAGTCCTGGGCCATGTCCGAGTCCTCCCGAATCTTCCTGTGCACCTGCAAGACGGGACAGAGGGGACGCACGCACATATCAGCAAAGATTCTAGATGTTTGTTTGTCACTTCGCTGACACAAGTTCAATCGTGTGAAATGCTTTTGATGGGAGAAAGAAAATACAATAAATATAATAATAAAAATATAATCCTCTGATTCTGAAGACCAACGTCATGATGGAGGTCAGAGGTCAGGATCCACCACATGTTCAGCGGCAACAATTCCCAACAATGAGGTCGTTTAAACTCATCTCCACTGTGTCCGATTGTTATATATATATATATATATATATATATATATATATATAATTAAACTGTGATACCATTTCTAAAAATGAAACTTTGTTGAATTAGTTGTGGTCTCAGTTTATATTTAGATAAAGAGCAAATGATCGGTTCTGAAGTTGAATTCAGTGTTAAACATCTCAATTTAACTTTGTATTAAAACTACTACATTTATGGATATTATTTTGTAAATACTTGAATTACATCAACTTCAGGTTTCACCTTAAATAAATCAATATCTAAAATGTTTTAAAAGTCCAAGCGCACAAGTCTTTATTATGAATTCAGCTTTTATTTTGTGGTAAAATGTGCACACAAAAATATTTGATTTGTTCCATTTTAAAATCTTGCATTATGGAACATGCTGGAGAAAAACAACATCTCTAATCATGGAAATGATCATAATTATCATCATTATTATCATTGTACTTCAGCTGTTAAGTCTCTGCATCAACACCAGTAATATTTTACTCATCAGAAGCGACCAACCTGAGCTCTTTGCTTTAGTTTAATCCAACTGTTGCTAAAAGAAAGTGCGTAACAAATGAAATTGAAGAGTTTTTAAGTTTTAACGCTCAAAGAAAAAACAGAAACCAGTCACATTCATGTCAGAACTTTACAGAACAAAGATTCTAGTAACAGAATGAATCCATTCTGACACTAAGTCTCAGATAAGCGGAAGAAAACGGATTAACCAATTAAAAAACAATGAACCGATGTAAGTGGATTTAGACTCGCTCATCACAAACACCTGAAGGCTCCCGAAAACATACAAATAACTAACTCACTTCCTTATGATCAATGTTATTGTCTACGGCAGGTAGGAAAAATATTCAAGACCTTCTGCTGAGGTCGTGTTTTTGGTTTTGTTAAAGTTGGAGGAAAGGTGCAGCATGGACGGAGGAAGAACCATTAAATGACTGATCCAGATCACAGGTCTGATACACCGGGGATTTCTTTACTTTCATTATGTTGTGAGATCCTTGGCGGAGGTCTTCGCTCTGCGAGGTCCCTTCTAGTTTGGACTGAATATTTAAAACCCTTCAGATTCCTAAATACAGAGCGCGAAAGGAAATGTAATCTACAAGTGTGATTCCGCTTTGAAATAGCAAAGCCGTCGACGATGAAGAGGGAAAAAGGTGAACCTGCCTCATCCTCCCGTCACCGCTTTCAAAACACAGATCAGCCGATACTCCGGCAGGATAAATACTCACTGGCGTCCACAAACCCAGCAAGCTGATCCCAAGCAGAATGGAGAATAGTTTGTATTTATTCTTTATCCCCTCGGTCTCAAACAGACACAGACGGTCTCAATCAAACCCGGAGAGGAAGGAATCTCGATTCAGTCTCATCTCAGCTCAGAGCTTCTGCTCTGGTTGTTGGATTGTTTGTCCGTGCCGAGCGGTCACTCTCTGACAAGGAGGAGGCATTGTTGGTTTTAAACTGTGCAACACAGACAGAAACACAGTGAGGTAGCAGCAGTAACAGCACCGCGAGTCATCACAGCCGTCTGGAGCTCAGACTGCCTTCATCTCGCGGCTCCGAGCTCTTTTCTTCTCCTCCCGTCATCCTCTTAAATCCAGAGAGAGCTCCTTCACCGGCTCCACATGGCCCCATCGCACAGGCAATCAAACTTTCAACCTCCCTCTCCTTGTTGCTTCCTCTCCCCTTCTTACTCCCTCCCCTCAAATTCTTCCTTGCCGCCTCTCCTCAACTCCTCCTCCTCCTCCTCCTCCTCTCTGCTGGGGTGCGTTGTTGGTGGTAAGCCACGCTGCTGGGAATCTCAGATGCTAACGTAGCGTAGCCACCATAGTCTCTACTGCTGCTCTCTCTTCCAGAGCGTGAAGTCATCCTCTGGAAGAGCAAAGTGAGAGGAGGAGGAGGAGGAGGGAGGGAAGAGCCGGGTGAGTGAGCAAGAGAGAGAGAGAAGGAGGGAGGGGAGGTAGTACAAGGCCAAAGGATTGAACAGCGCAAGCTCTAAAAAAGCAGCTGCACCAGTGAATGATCCATGCGATGCCAGTAATGTCAGTCGCCTCGAGTCTGACTATAGTTAGAGATACACAGTGTGTGTGTGTGTGTGTGTGTGTGTCAGTATGCGGGGAGTGGGATGGACGAAAAGAGAGAGAACAGGATCCAACAATTAAAAATCACATTCATTATTTGGTCATTCAGTACTTATTTAACGTGCTATAGTGCTGCTAACATGTACACAACATGCGTCATTACACAACATGTTCGTTACATTTGTCAGGTTTATAAATCTGTTCTCATCACTTTAAGGGTTATTGTTACTGATAATATGTAATATTAACATCTCATATAGTTACAACTCTAACTCTACTAACTGATGATTATTTTCTCTTTTAATCGTTAATTCTATAAAATGTCAAAAAACAATGAAACAAGCTCATAACAATTTATTATAATATTGAATTAATACAATATTTTTGTATTTCTTTGGTGTTGAAATAGCTTGTTTTGTCTCAGAACATGTCATTTACAATGACATATGACAAAGAAAACATTTTAGAAGCTTCAAACCACCAAAATCAATTCATAGATTATTAAACTCGCTCTAATTCTAGTTCTTTATCCTCTGTGCTGCAGATTAAGTTCCAAAGCTAACAAATCTCTCATCTTTCTCTTTCTCTCTAGCTAAACAACAAACAGGAAGTCATTCTCTAAAATGTTTCTGTGCTCTCTGCAGGTTGTAGTCTGCAGGAGAGCGTTTGCTAGTGGATGAAACCTTCTGCAGTTTAGCAAAACAAATCGGGAGTTCAGAGTCTCACAGATTAAATATTAAATATTATAGTAGCTCATGAAAAATGATGCTGGGCTGAGGAAAGAAGAGCTCAACATTTTAGTTTCGTAGCTAAAAGGTTGTGAAGATGAATTAAATGAATGAAAGCTGCAGTGTGTCTGCTGACACCAGATCAACTGATCCTGTGAGTCTGTTGATGAACCCTAAACATAAATACATGTAGTGAGACACAAAAGATCTGATACCAGACTCAGTCATTACAATCTCTGTTGAACACAAACTGCACAGTTTGATCTGAAGGATATAATTGTGGGGAAAAACGTCAACGATACGTAATGAGAGTCAAGAGAAGAGAAATGAGCTCTAATGAGATAAACTGAGGAAGGAGAAAGTCAGGTGAGGATGAGGAGGATGAAGAGAGAGCAGGACGATGGAGGGAACGAGGGAGGAAAGGGAGGAAGAGAATGAGGAAGGGTATTTATTTATAGCAGGAAACAAAGCCTGGTGTCTGTTACCTCGGGGGGGTTCGGAGGCTCATCTTTCTGCGTCCAACTTATTGTCTCCCCCTCTCCCTCTCCCCCCCCCCCCCCAGATTGGGTTACTGTCTGCCTCCAGGCCACAACGTCTGTGCTGCAGCCTCATCACTGATTGTGTTTACTGGCTGCACACGAAACACTCCACTCCGTGTGCTCTTCCATCTCTGTGAGGACGAGGGGGGCCGATGCTCACTGATACTCTACGGTATGATTACCAGTGTGATCTTTTTAAACCGGACATGTAAACATTTTCTGATGAAGACTATGTGGGATATGTGATCAGGCTTTAGAAGCATTCTTTGGACATGTAGCTCTTTAAAATATGCTCATAATACATATATACGCAAATATATACGCGGTCAGGATCAAACGTAATCAGGGCATCTCTGAAAGTTTGATTTGCTCCGTTTATCTTTTCTTTGCTGATCCGAACCGTGACTTTTGTGACTCATGTACAAGCTCCACACTGTAGATACAGCCCGAACCTTCTACTTATACGTATGCTTTGTATCTGCAGGAATAAAACATCTACATAAAAACATGTGTATAAAGACGTTTTATCCAAACGTCTTGGATGATTGTGTTTGTGTTCGCACACACCGCTCTGTAATCACTGAGAGCCAAACAAACTACAAACTCAGAGAAACACAAAGCCGACAGAAACACACAGAAGAAGATGACAGACGCTTCACTTCCTGTCCTTTTCTTCTTCTATGTTTTTGTTATCGCGTTAAGGTCACCAGGTGCTAAATCAACAAAAGTGGAGAGTGTGATTATTTTGAAGGAGGACAACAACCACCGCAGTCTTCTTCCTTTTCAATCTACCACCAAATCTCTGTCGCTCCAGGTTTCATTCGCTCTAAATTGCGTTTCTCTGTTCCATCGTTTCTTCTTTGTCTCCCCCGTTAAATGTATACCTTTCTATTCCTCCATCTTTCATGTTCTTTTCATATCCTCTGAACTCTTCTTTCTTCGCTCCAGCGTTACCTCACTGGGTTCTAGATCCGTCTCCATTATTGTCAATGAACTAGCAGACTGATCTCAGCTGCTGTTAAATGATCCTGCTTATAACAGGAGGATAACAGTTTATTACAACTTTGGTTGTATATTCATAGTTCCAGCCATTATTTCTCATTTCCTTACTATTGTAATTGATGGTATCTGGTTATAACAGGGTCACCCTCGTGGGTTAGGGGTTTAAGAGCATTGTAAACATGAGTTTATGGTCTCAATCTCTAGTTTCAAGTCTTCTTCAATACAGCATGATGTTCATTTAGTACATTATGGTCCATTTAGAGTCAAACAGACCATAAAGCAGGGGATGCTTTAGGGCGGGGCTACACGGTGATTGACAGGTCGCAAGAGTGGTCCTAAAGTTGTAAACAATGCAACGCGACTAAGTTGTTCTCTCATTGGTGAGAATTGCCTAACCACAGACGTGCAGCGAGATGTCTGAATATTAATACATTGATGCCATTTTGGAATTAAAACATCATCACAGTTCAATTAGTTAAAATGATTATACTTATATACGAGTAGCTCATAAGATTCACAATTTATTATTTGGTGTTTATGTTTGAAAAAGCACAATTTCTTTCTGTTATAGCTTCACTTCACTTTGTTGCCGCTAAAAACCGGCCCAGTGCTCCCGGTGGAAAGAGTTCGTCTGGAGCGCTGGTGTGAAGGAGCCCTGGAGCCAGCTAATGGGAGACTGACAGACAGACCCCCACCAAGAGCCCCTCCACAGGGTGCAGAGTGTGTGTGTGATGGGTGGGTTACTGCGGTTGTTAACAGGGGCCCCTAATCCTGGGGCCGGGCTCTAATCCTGCCACCGGTCTGCTGTGGACTGTGACCCTGATGGCGCGTGTCTCAGAGACACACACACACACACACACACACCAGCCTGTTACCCCTCACAGCTGAGGATACACAGCAGCTGAGACGGCAGAAGACCCCATTAAACTGAATAAACACACACAAACACACACTGCACAGACTCAAATTGACACATTCCCACAGAGACAGATATGCGCCAACAACAACAACAACACACACACACACACACACACACACACACACACACACACACACACAGACAGACAGCTGACCACAGCAGCCTTACAATAATAAACAGTTGAGCTACTAGAAATACCGGAGTGAGAGATGAGACTGAAGGCCTGAAAACTGAAACCAACACAAAACGCATCCTGCAGATTCCAGCAGCCAACAGAAACCCACAACGAAAACATGACAAACATTTTTATTCACGACCCGGCCGGCCAATCAAATCGCTGATTGGTGGCCGAGCGCTTTTGTGCAACAAACAAACGAACCTCTGATTACGGCCGCCGTTCAGAGCCAATTACAGTCATTTGTGATTGCTTTGTGAATTCAGACTTCTCTTCAGAGACTGTCAATCATTCGTGATTATCAGGCAGAGATTGTTCAACAAAACACAACCACGATTTCACCAAAATAGTGCTCAATCAAAATAGAAACGCATTCAGATTTGGCTCTGAATGCGGATTTATTTTCACTTTAAACCAGCTGCATGTAAGATAATAACTGGAACCACAGAGGAGACCTTCAGCAGTGGTGACCAGACATCCATAACCACCAAGTTAAACACAGTTAGAGACAGATCTAGAAGATAAACATACATTTCCACATAGAAACACCACTAACTGTGATCTTTTTGACAAATCTGAATTAATATCACAATACACAACCTGAAAATCACCTCATATAAAATGATGTTCATCTCTTTGAACGTCAACATAAGCAGACAAGAGGCCGTGCAGTGAGACAGGTAGTGGACTGTAGTGGAGCAGACAGAGGCTGTGCAGTGAGACAGGTAGTGGACTGTAGTGGAGCAGACAGAGGCTGTGCAGTGAGACAGGTAGTGGACTGTAGAGGAGCAGACAGAGGCTGTGCAGTGAGACAGGTAGTGGACTGTAGTGGAGCAGACAGAGGCTGTGCAGTGAGACAGGTAGTGGACTGTAGAGGAGCAGACAAGAGGCCGTGCAGTGAGACAGGTAGTGGACTGTGGAGGAGCAGACAAGAGGCCGTGCAGTGAGACAGGTAGTGGACTGTGGAGGAGCAGACAAGAGGCCGTGCAGTGAGACAGGTAGTGGACTGTAGAGGAGCAGACAGAGGCTGTGCAGTGAGACAGGTAGTGGACTGTAGTGGAGCAGACAGAGGCTGTGCAGTGAGACAGGTAGTGGACTGTGGAGGAGCAGACAAGAGGCCGTGCAGTGAGACAGGTAGTGGACTGTGGAGGAGCAGACAAGAGGCCGTGCAGTGAGACAGGTAGTGGACTGTGGAGGAGCAGACAAGAGGCCGTGCAGTGAGACAGGTAGTGGACTGTAGAGGAGCAGACAGAGGCTGTGCAGTGAGACAGGTAGTGGACTGTGGAGGAGCAGACAAGAGGCCGTGCAGTGAGACAGGTAGTGGACTGTAGAGGAGCAGACAAGAGGCCGTGCAGTGAGACAGGTAGTGGACTGTGGAGGAGCAGACAAGAGGCCGTGCAGTGAGACAGGTAGTGGACTGTAGTGGAGCAGACAGAGGCTGTGCAGTGAGACAGGTAGTGGACTGTAGTGGAGCAGACAAGAGGCCGTGCAGTGAGACAGGTAGTGGACTGTGGAGGAGCAGACAAGAGGCCGTGCAGTGAGACAGGTAGTGGACTGTGGAGGAGCAGACAATAGGCTGTGCAGTGAGACAGGTAGTGGACTGTAGTGGAGCAGACAAGAGGCCGTGCAGTGAGACAGGTAGTGGACTGTAGTGGAGCAGACAGAGGCTGTGCAGTGAGACAGGTAGTGGACTGTAGTGGAGCAGACAGAGGCTGTGCAGTGAGACAGGTAGTGGACTGTAGTGGAGCAGACAGAGGCCGTGCAGTGAGACAGGTAGTGGACTGTAGTGGAGCAGACAGAGGCCGTGCAGTGAGACAGGTAGTGGACTGTAGTGGAGCAGACAGAGGCCGTGCAGTGAGACAGGTAGTGGACTGTAGTGGAGCAGACAGAGGCTGTGCAGTGAGACAGGTAGTGGACTGTAGTGGAGCAGACAAGAGGCTGTGCAGTGAGACAGGTAGTGGACTGTAGTGGAGCAGACAGAGGCTGTGCAGTGAGACAGGTAGTGGACTGTAGTGGAGCAGACAGAGGCCGTGTAGTGAGACAGGTAGTGGACTGTAGTGGAGCAGACAGAGGCTGTGCAGTGAGACAGGTAGTGGCAGGTAAAGGCTAAAGGGGCGGAGCAGTATCTGGCAGCAGGGCAGCAGACATGCCGAGTAGTGGAGCAGTATCTGGCGATGGATGCTGAACTGACCGGTTTGTTCCACACTTCTTCCTCCCACACCGGTCACTAAGCCAGCGTGGGCCGCCTCTTAAAACACACAAAGCCACGGCACTAAAATACACAGTGACTTCACCGGGCGGTCCTCTGGACAGAAACACAATAACACGACCCCACTGCACAGCACCCATAAATCAGCTTAATGGTGCGTCCGCAGAAAATACCCACAAAACCAGTGAAAACCTCACACGCGCCAAAAAACACGAGGTCAAGTGAGACGTCTTTGCTCTTTGTTTATCATAAATAAACCGCCATCTAGAGAGGAGGAGGAGGAGGAGGGTAGAAGAGGACAGAGACCTCCCTGACAGAAAGATATGGATGGGAGACAGACGGACGGAGGGAAGCAGATCCATAACAATAAGTGCATCTGACATCTGCAGGCTTCAACAACTTAATATAAAAGATTTTCCATTTTTCGCAACGCCAGTTAAAAGGAAATAGAAGCGAACACACAAACGTAAAACCGCTGTGACAAGTTCAGATTAAGCTTAAAGATGTTAACCTATTTTAACTTTCCAGAACCTGCAGACACTCTTTGTCCAACATGCAACTGTGTTTATCATAAATAAACATCTAGAGGGATACAAATGAAGGAGGAACACAGACACACGGATGCAGATTCACTGACAAAGTCAAGCATGATGTGCATCTGCAGGTGTTGACAGGTTCATTTGGTAACGCCATTAAAAAGACAATAGAAAGGAGGACACAGATGTGACCCGGAACAAGTTTGTGAGTCTGTTCAGAGACTCCGGAGAGACGGACGGGATACTCACGGTGAAGAAGAGGTCCATGACGCGGGTGTCCAGCAGCGCTTCCCTCCAGCTCTCCGTAGGCTTGAGCGTGACGTTCTGCGAGGCCTCGAACATGGCGATGTAGTGGCGCCCCAGTGACCCGCCGGCAGTTAAGGCCAACAACAGCATTGAGAGGAGGAGGAGGTGGAAGAAGAGGAGGAGGAGCGGCACACACTAAAAACACCAGCTCCTGTCACTGCGCTCCCTCTCAATGGGTATTTCTGGTGTCTTTGGTTTGGCAGCAGAGAACTACTCACTTGTTACTCCCTCTCATTAATCCTGTCAGTTTGAATTTTCTCACCCTCCCTCCCTTCCTTCCTTTGTTCTCCTTCTCCCTCGTCAGCTCTTTATCTGCCACAAAGAAAACCTCTTTCCCACCCTCTTGTCCTCGTCTCCTCGCTCCAATCTTTACCCTCTGACTCGTCCTCTTCTTCACCTCCCCTTTTCCTTGTGCACACTCGGATTTCTCCCCTCTGCTTCCTTACAGGATCACACACACACACTCTCTCTCTCTCTCTCTCTCTCTGGCTGCAGCCAATCGAGGCTCTCCGTCCACAAGACGTCCTACAGACTCCTTGTTGTACTTAGACCCTCCCTCCTCGGCCAATGGCTTCGTCTCTCCTCCGGACGGCTTTGCAAAGACCGAAACAAGACTCCAAACACTTCTATCACACACTCTCCTCTTTTGTCTAAAAATATGTTGTCTTCCTGCAAAAATAACTCACTTTCATCTGATTTAAGTCTTTCTTTGCACGCACACGCACACGCACACACTTTCTCCCCACGCAGCCACAACACTTCCCGTCCTAAAAACACACCCACATCATGCGTTTTCCTGAAGTCATCAAGAATCCCCCACTTTAACTTCCCCTCTCCCTAACGAGGCTCCTCTCTCTGCTCACACCAAAGCGTCTCTCTCCGTCTCACTCTCTCCTCACACGTATCTGAATTACAGTATTGAGGAAGAACGCTGCAGTGAACGTCCACTAAAAGAGCTCGTTGTTGCCACCGACAGACTCGGATAGTTCTGATCGGTGTCTGAGAACTTTATGGAAAGAAGCCTCCGGAGAAATACTTTTGTTTACCTTTGTGTTTGTTATCGGGTCATGTGACACAGCGCGAGTGAGAGATGGAGAGAGGAGAGTCGGTGTTGGAGAACAGAAAGCGCAGTTATAAATATAAAGACAAGTATAAATCTATAGTTTGTGTATTTCTAAATTACAACACATAACACAGCTTTCATAGAGAATAAATCCTAAACCGCAGCAACTTCCTCCTGAATAAAAAAGATCTTCACAGAGTGGAGAGAGAGAAACAATAACTCCACTAATCATTCATCGTTTCTGCTCTAACTCACTTTTACATCAATAGGGAAACATTTTAGATGTTACACATCATTTCACTACCCTTTAAGTTTGAAGGTTACACTTTATACATTTCACCAATACTCGTCAGGCTACCACAGTATTATATTTAACTTTATATATATTTTATTATGTTCCTGTATTTTAGCTGCTGCACTATTTCAGGTCTTAGATCCTAAACAGGTTTTTTGTTCCACTTATTTTTCCCTTTTTTAAATATTAATTTTATTCAAATCTGCAGGAGCACAAATCAATAAACAATAAAAAAAAAAGAACTTGAACTACTTTTATGTTTCTCTAGATTTCTACATGACGTATTTGGAGACTTTGGGATATCCAATAAAAATAAATGTGGGTTTGAACAATGTTTACAACGGCCGACCAGTGACGGATCATTTTTCCTTAGTTTGTATTTCAGTAACTCACACAATCATAACCACAACTCTGTCTACAGTTTATTCTCTTTTATTATTTTTAATATAGTCTAGAGATACTTTAACTAAATATAGTAAGTAAAACGTCACTTCAGCTTGAAGTATTGATTGTAATAGAATAAAAAGCAGCGGTTTAACATCCTTCATGGAGATTAGGTGGAAGTATTAGAACCAATAATGTCTTTGGTTTCGGTTTGTTTTGAGTATACTCTGCAAATGTTTTCTTCTTAAGCTTGTAAAAAGAATAAAACATAAATCAAACAATAAATGACTCTTCTTCTCTTCTTCCACATCAAACCTCCGTCTCTGCCCGGTGACGGCACAACGGAGGAAACTTCCAGAGGAATGTTTGATCAAAGCCCAACGGCGGCCGAGGCCGGAGAGGTCAAAAGCATTCCTCCGACAGCAGCCCACAGTCACTCCCCTCTCTCACTCTCTCACACACAACACACACACACACCACACACACACACCACAACACACACACCACGCTTTTCAGCACAAAAGTTGGCACCTGTCTAAGAGACTGTGTGTGTGTGTGTGTCCAATGATTGGCTTTCAGGCCTTGTTAAAAATAGTGGTGGTGAGGCAGAAGACCTCTATCTGAACCTTTCTATACAGAAGGAAGAAGAAGGATGAAGGAAGGTTCTGCAATGTGACTAAGGTCCTATTTATTGCTTTAACTATTACTCATGATCTGAAGAGGTCCTGGGTTCTCTTTTAGTCATTTATTTATTTCCACTTCATGAAATTCTGCTTCTTTACTTGCTTTTAAGTTCTCTTGGTCCTTTAACTTTCCCGTCTCTCTTGAGAACTATGTTAAAATGAACCCGGTTAAATAGAAGTGTGTGTCTGCATCTACACGAGGACGTAGAGAGACTCTCTCTAGACGGAGTCCTGCAGCTGGGAGGCCGTCTCGGCGGGGAGGGACCAGAGGTCGTACAAACCCTCCTACAGATCGAATGACTGAGACAAAACTCACCAGAGACCTCAGGAATGATAACTACACGGCTACTCTGGACTATTTCACACAGCTGGACGCACACGTCCGACGGGTCTGACGGGTCACGACACCACGAAGACTGAAACGCTCTGAATCAGGAGGGAAAACTGGACAGAAGAGAGAATCTATAAGACCGATTTCATGACGTAAAATATGTTAAACTGATCATCTCTGAAGGGTTTTATTTGTCTAGAAGAACATCAAGAATACAAGTCATCTGTAAGACTTTACGAATCAAATCACACTACAGAATAAAAGACATTATCCACATTATGTATGGTCTCAATCTCTAGTCTCAAGTCTTCTTCAATACAGCATGATGTTCCTTTAGTAAATGATGGTCCATAAAGCAGGGGATGCTTTAGGGCGTACATATTGAGGGCTTTTTATACCAGCGCTTCATTTCAAGATGGAGAACGTATTACAGGGTTTCTGAGCGTGTCGTCTACGCTGGAGCTGTTGTGCAGTTTGTATTTTATAACGTTACTATTGTGTTCAAGCGCAGGAGGCAAACTTTGCGACAATTCTTGTGTCCAGCGGCAATCTGTTGATGGTCATGTGATTTACGTTGTCAGTCTTAGCTCAGGTTAGTGTGGAGATTATCTACTGTTGCATTAAAGACGCACTGAAAACATGAAGGCTTTGATGTTGGTTGTGTGTTTCTCTGTGTTTAAAATAAACACATACATGATTAACATGGCAAAGAAATCCTGATTGAAAACAACTCTAAAATGAAAGTATGAAACTGATTCTCCCGGTTGTTTCAGTGTTCACTTTAAGCTCTTGAGATATGAAAGAAAATCCAAGTTGCTGAGTTGACAAGTGAATTTACAACTTGCTCCGCTGGAAAAAAGATCTGTGTGTGATGCGTGCGTTGCGTACATGCCTCCAGGATGAGTAATGTGCGCGGAGTGACGAGGACATGTGGCTGAGGGGTTTGGTGGGTTTTTAAAAGACATCACCTGCTACTATCTCAACCCTTCCAGCAGGCTCCAGAATAACTAACGTGACACGTCAATTTTCCGCCAGACAGACACACATTCAACGAGATGTTCAATCAAACACGAGATTCGCTTAGTTCCCACCGTGCGGTTGCCAAATTTGCAGGCAAATGCACACACAAGCACATAAACACACATTGTAATAATAACCTAATCAACACCAGTCACCAGTCAACAAGACGGCTGCTGGTAGTTACTGCCAGTTACTTTGGCAGAGAAACAACCAGCATTTCAACTGTAATTTCCTGCCTGATTCTGTTCTATTGGCTGAAGCCAGACACCATTTTTGCACCGACAGACGTCCAGTATTTATGGCTCTGCTTGCATGTGAACCGTAGCCCAGGTAGTGCGCGTCGACGTACACTTCAAAGCATGAGGGGGTTGCAATAAAAAGCCATAATTCTTTCCTTCATGGGCTGTAATTCAGCATGACACGCTGTGCATAAACCAACCACATGACAGCAGAGCAGCAAATGTGGGCTGAGCCCCTCTCCGACCACGAAGACATCACAATATGTCAACGGCGACATTTTGATCTTGTCATCTTTGTGTTGTTTGTTTATTGTGTTACCACATGCTGACAAAAGTGGAGTAGCTATAAATTAAAGATCAACAGATTGGATTTGTTTCTCTTTGTGCCAAACTTTATGTGAACGAGACTAAAGACGCCACCAACTCCAACCCAATTCCAAATATGTGAAAATTGTTGAATGCGACAAGTTCTCCTAAATCACGCGTACAAGCCACTCAAGAACGACTCTGATCGGACCAGTGATTCTTGCTCGAGGCCCGATGAGTTTGGGGAAAATAAAGTTAGTTTATGTCAGCCTCATGCTGGTGCTGGAGGAGAAGTCAGGGCATTACCGAAGCCTCTACGATTCATCCTCTGGGGGACATGAACTATCACGACTATTCATCAAATGTTTGAGATATTTCAGTCTGAAACTAAATGAACTGACATCATCGCTAGAGTCAAAGCATGACTTAAAAACCTGTGTTTCAGCTCCTTAACTTGTAGTTTATTCTATATATCAAGTGAAAAGAATTAAAAGCAACACACACAGTTTTAAATGTGTTTTCTTGCTCTTCTGCTCCTTTCTATATGTTCTATTGTCTCTTTTCGTGTCTCATACATTTTTAATTCTCCATGATTAAAGGAGCCCAGTAGATGCTTGGACCAGTAAAAGAAAAGCATATTCAACAGCACAGTTTACAAATGTTTAACTTATGCAATGTGATCAGTAATAAATGGGCTGAATTTCACAACAGCCGTGGTCTAGTTTATAGCTCATTAAGCTCCTGTGCAACAAATCAAATCCCTCCTCACATTCCCATCTCCTCTTACAATGAACAATGTGTAGACGCCGCACAGATCTACGCGACAGTATCTTCATGACCGCTTTTAAGTGGACAATCTCAGCGATCTGAACATTACGCCGGTCCGAGCGCCCTGCGTGCCCGAGGGGTTGCGGATTAGCGAGCTTCTCCTGTATCCTTTATTCATTACGGGCTGATCCTCCCGACTTGAGGACGGAGCTCGCGGCGCAGGAAGACGGGCCGAGCCGCCTGCCAGCCGCCGCCGCGAGCAGCGCTATGCTATGGCGCGTGGTGGGGTTTAAGTGATATATCCTGCTGTAAGTCTGCTCTGCAGCCTCGCCATGTGAAATAACAGTCCAGGAATACCTCCTCCTCCCGTCTACTGTTCAGCCCCATCTGTTCAGACAGCAGATGCCATTAATCCTCACACCACTGAATCAAATCAAGACTCGATATCAATTACCCCACCGTGCTCAGAACGTGATAAGTTGTGGATGAAGGTGGCGACTCAGACCTCAGGGTATTGTGTGTTGAATCTATACGCTGCATACCAGCCCGACAACTTTTATTATTTCAGTAACAAGCTGCATTACGAGGTGTAAGGAGAGATATAAGCCCATAGTAGAGGAGAAATTAAGAATATGGCAAATAATATCAATCTAAAACGCTAATCTGCAAGTCTGTGCTTTTGTCTTTTTTTGCTCCACGATGGTTACTGCTCATAAGAGCTCTTTGTCTTCTTCTCTATTTAATCTACATTAGAAGCATGAACTGCATCTTCTGTGAGACGAGTTTGAATCACTGCAGGAACACAGAAGAGAACGAACAAGAAGCTTCCACACCGTTACTCACTGAAAGTACAAGAGTAGCATCAAAACAAACAAGATGGAGCTCATTTTAACTACTTCAGACCGCTGGGTAAATTCATCTATAGTAATAATAATAATAAAGGTATTAGTTGACTTACATTTTGTGTTCATTTAAATCTGCAAAGTAACTTAATGTCAGATAACTGTAGTAAAGTAAAAAACACAATATTCCCTTTTCAGATGTAGCAGAAAATGGAAAAAGTCGAGTACAAGTACCTCAGAATTGTACTGAAGTACAGTACTTGAGTGAAGGTACTTAGTTACCGCTTATACGTCTTAGAGAACTAATCTTTCATGTCCAAAAATAGTCCTTTTGTTTTCTGATGAAGAGCAACGACTTACTTTTTATACATGTAATAAAAGACGTTTTTAAAGAGTACAGCGTGTTTTATGTTTTGTTTAATTTATTTTACAATAATAATAATTTATATCTTTTGTCTTTGTTAAGGATATATTTATATCTATGATGGAAAAACATTACAAGAAAATCTACATATTAATTTGACCAGATGTGTATGTTGATTTCCTGATTTGCTCTATTTTGTTGTTTCAGAAATAACATTAAAGTGGGAAAAAATGACTTTTGCGAGTCGTTGCAAAATAAGAAAATGTCTCAAATAAATCACACAGAACTCGGTGAAACAGCTGAATGTGCATCTTTATGTTTAGACAGCAGAGGCTGAGGATTCTGCGTACGGGTCAGGGCCGAGGCAAACACCCAGCATCAGCTTACACTCACAATCCCGACCTTAACCCGAGGGCCACGCTGCCTACACGCTGACCTGAGGACAGCTAATGAGAATACGGAGCCGGCGTGAGGCTGTCGTCTCTTCAGCACCAGAATAACTCCTGATTGAAGAGGTGATTGTTGCTCGGACACGTTAATGCCGCTTTTATTACGTCTCGCTCAAAATAAACTAAGTATTTGACTTCTAATGGAGCCTCTGTGGAGGAGGCGGGGAAAGCCACGCTTTAATCTGAAATAACTGAGTTTTAGTGATCTGAAGCTACACATTCATCACTTGGTGAAGGGAGGAATCAAAATGCACAACAAGATACATTTAGAGATTTCCCTGAAACACGTCTAAACAGCACAAAGAGGACTCAGACATGCGGACTGGGGTTTGGAGGGTGATCTATCCGTCATCCCCGACAGCCATTTACAGCACCTGACTGCCGCCGCGGCCTCGAGGCCCGACCGCGACCCCGAGCCGAGTCAAGACCGGTGTGGAGTGACACGGTGTCGTACCGACGCCCGGGGAGCGTGCCTCCGCCAGATGACACCAGGGTTCAGACGGCGGCGAGGACAGATCACACGCATGCCGCTCGGGAGGAACGCCTTGTTGTAAAAAGGCTCGTGTGTGTGTGTGGCCCCCCCGATGCACCGGCATACGCCCACATCGCACAGCCGTGTTGTGACACTCGCAGACAGGCGTCCACACTCATTCAGGCCTCCAGCGGCCTTCATCAACGTGTTCTCCTTTTCAACAACAGCCCAGACGCACAAACACTCACTCACTCACTCACTCACTCACACACACTGGATTTTAAAGGACGCCACTTGATTTGAGGATTTGTGTTTCTTTAGACACTCAACATCAAGACACCGGAGAACGACGGCTCTATTTCCAGACAACCAGCAGCCTGAGGCCTCATTTTATGAATGACTGATCCAGCTATCGATGCTTCACGTCATTTAAATCAACTCAAGCATCTTCAGGTTGCACACAGACACACTTGAAAATCATTAATGCAACAAAACTGTGAAAATATGACCAAAAATTGTGATTACATTTAATGCGAAGGAGATAATAAGAACTGCTGCATTTAGTGACGGAGATTATATCAATTTATAAATGAATTAAAGATTAAATATTCAGTATCCTGCTTCAACCATCACATGCAGAGGAGCCACTCTGGTGGCTTCATCTACTGCGCACACACACACACACACACACACACACACACACACACAAAGAGAGGACTTAAAAGTGCATCTTTGTGAACACACACACTAAACCGAGCGTGCCAGGCATACCAAGGGGAGCCTGAACAAGCCAAGGCGGGGGGGTGCACACACACACACACCTCTTTGAAAGTGATACATGGCTCTGGCTGGCAGCAGAGCGCCACTCCAGATCCCCTCAGACAGGCAGAGAGGATGCCAGGCTGGTCGGGATAGTTGGCTGTAATGAGGCTGGACCGTGTACACACACTCACACACACTCACACTAAGTGCCTAAGTTCGCTCAACAATGTGGCCAACTGTAAAGATAATATGGATGAGTGCTGCCTCACACTACAAAGTAAAACTGATGGTCAGATATGCATTCCTGGGTATCACATGTTTGTAGAGCCACACACACACACACACACACACACACACACACACACACACACACACACACACACACACACACACACACACACACACAACCTATAGGGACAACGCACACTCATCTGCTAATAAATATATATTCACACAAATCTGATGACACTTTCTAAATAAATCTGATGACATGTTTTTAATCTGATGGTTGTTTTATCGCTGCTGTTTCAATTTAATTTTCCTTTGTTTATCATAAATGTTGATGATTATCTTCTTCTATGTTGAGCACCTTGTGTTTGCATTTCATGCATAATTGAGCGATATAAATAACGTTAATTATTAAATACGTGGACGAACACACAAAACACTACAATTTGGAGGACATTCCAACAAGTTTTATCTCGTCTCATTCTGCTGTTTTAATTCTATTTATTTGTCCTTATTCTTCATTGTTTTATCATAAATGCAATGATAAATTATAAATCCTTTATGTTCAGCAACTTCTAAACAAGTTGTTTCGATAATGTGGTTGGAAAATCTGTCTGTCTTTGTTGCTTCAGCGCCATGTTGGCAGATTTCAGCAGTTAAATGAATGAATAAAATCTCAAACCAATGAGAGTCGATGGCTAAAACTACAAACATCAGAACTACTGGGATTATCTGAGTTTTAAGATTATATCCTGTGCCCAACTAGGAGTAATTACTCTGTCAAATATGTTTTTTAGAACAAAAAATGTGAAATGGAAACCCAGAAACTGCACATGTAGGTATCCAATCACGAGTAAAGATCTAAAAAACGTTAAATATATATATCATCCTGACCTCTCCAGGTGTTAAGACTCCCCGTCAGCTTCGGACAAAGAAAGGATATGATTGGGTGGCAGGAAGTTCCAGCAGAGCACCTGGTTGGCCAGAGCCAGGTAGCGCTGGAAGACGGACGACATCTGGGCGTTGAGGTTTTCTCTGCGGCTGAACTCCTGCAGCACCTCCATGGTCAACATGAAGATCTGCAGCAGGCCGTCCTCCTGGAGGAGAGGAAGGAGAATTAACTGAGGAATCAAAGCATTAAAACGTGAAACTACGTGACAGGAGGTGAGGTGAGGTGAGGTGAGAGGGCAAACCTGGAAGAGACGCTTGCAGCTGCCGTGAAACTCCATGCTGAGGCCGATGCTGCTGGTCTTACTGGAGCTGGAGAACTCGCTGAGCAGAGCGGTCAGGATGGAGCAGGCCAGCGTTTGCTGCAGCACAGAGTGATCAGACAGAGGTCAGAGGTTACACGGGGAGTTACACAGAGGGAGCGAAGGAGGCTTCACGGAGGAAGACTTCTCATTTCTCAGTTTGTACAACCTTGGTCCCTTTCCTCGCCCGGGCTGTGATTGACAGGTCGCTGCCGCTACCAGAGCCGTATACTCTGGTTGTATAGAAGTCTATGAGAAAATGACTCTACTTCTCTCTTGATTTATTACCTCAGTAAACATTGTAAACATGAGTTTATGGTCTCAATCTCTAGTTTCAAGTCTTCTTCAATACAGCATGATGTTCATTTAGTACATTATGGTCCATTTAGAGTCAAACAGACCATAAAGCAGGGGATGCTTTAGGGCGGGGCTACACAGTGATTGACAGGTCTACGCTCACTTCTTATATACAGTCGCAGTCGTCGCCTCCTAGTCCCTCCCACTTGAGATGCGAGCGGAGGAGGCGAGGAAGAGAAGGAAGGAGATTTAACTAAATGAGACATCTGTCATTTTAAAGGGACGTCCGTAGAATGAGAGGTACATCACGGGTGTCAATAAGACTTCAGCAAAGGATGCACCTGTGCATCCTCAGCTCTTTCTGCAAGCCTCCTCTCTCCTCCAGATGTATTTTAGGAATCGAGACATTCTTCTTTCTGAGATTGATTTTCGGGTCATAAGTAGGAGGAGGAGGCACGAAATAGAGAAATGATGTGTGTGTGTGTGTGTGTGTTTCGCGCTGGAAGAACAACAAAATTAAAAGTGAGTTTACTGAAAAACAATTAAGTCATTATGCAGCTTGATTTCTTGCAGCACATAAAGTAAACGGAGCAGCTGCAAAACATTAAACCAAGTTGTGGTTTTGTTGGAGAGAAAAGCTGAGTGAAGCTCTCAAACATCTTTGGAACAGAAACATTTGGCTTCTTTTGTGAGGATAAAAGTACACTAGAGAGTACACTGTGTATTGTGTACTGTATGGAATTGGGAGACGGTATAGATATATTTTCGACATCCATTATTTTGAATTACAACCTGATCACAGGAACTATTGATTATCATGAAACAGTTGGTAGAAGAGCAGAGCCCATCCTGAAAAGGATAACGGTTTATAGAAATCATCATGGAACAGGAGCTACATGTGTTACTCACAAGCCGCTAGAGATGAACTAGTAACCAGTGACGTGTGTGTCAGGGATTTTTAGTGTGTCGTATAAGCAACTGGAGGCCTAAACTTCCCTTGGGAACAAGGAAGGAAGTGATTAAGCAACTAAGACAGCAAGTAAGTAAATAAAAAGAGAGAAATGAAAGAAAGAAAGTATATAAGTAAAGTCAAAGAAAGCAAGTAAATAGGAAAGAAAAGAAAGGGAATGAACATGGTAATAAGAAAAACTTTAAAAAGTAAATAATGTCTGGTTCTTGTGCATCTCTCAGCCCTCACAGTAGCACTGTTCTAGTTCACTTCAGTAAACAGATCAAACACTGCCCCCTACTGGATGAGGAGGAGACGTCTGGTGTGTTGTAATAGAGCAGCTTTGACACAAACTCCTGTTAAAGTAGTTTTACAAAAAAAAGGTGAAAAAAGGAAAGCTAAATATTTCCTTCTGAATTGCAATCAAGTAGAAGAAATAAATATACAAATAATAAAACAAGTACCTCAAATCAGTATTTAAGTACAGTACTTGTGTAGAGGTACTTCTACCACTCATAAATATCATTAAGAACTTCATGCTCCTGTGCTGAGCTTTGACATTGAGGATATTTAAATGATGTATAAATAAACAGCGATGGGTTATTTGTTTTATTGTAACATGTAATAGATCACATTGTGCTCTGATACACGTCTCTCTCACCACGGTGGTGTTCCCGCTGCTGATGAGCTGTCCGACCTCGTGAAAGACGCTTTTACAGTTGATGCTTTTGTCCAGAGAGCCTCTCTTCACGATGACCGCCACGGCCAGAAGGATCTGCTCACGGACGTACTTCTGGAGGCTGGAGGGAGACGGGGGGGGGGGGGCTGCTTATTATGGGATAGTCAGTGTCTTACTACAGTAGATGGAGCAAAGTAAGCTGTGGACGTATTTTAAACTCTTAAAAGAATCAATATCAGAATGTTTTCACCTCTTTATCTTGCTGTCACACAGACCTTTCTGAGGGGACTGAAGCCGTTATCTATGATCTCTACAAACACACCAGACTCCATTCATAAAAACAGTGATTCTACCTCTCAGAACACTTGAGTTGCTGGTCTACTGTTACTAAATGTTACTAATTGTTACTAAATGTTGTGTCTGAGGCTTCAATCACAGCTGCAGCTTCTTGTCTTTGGCCTGTATCAGGTGGAAAAGTTAAATTTATTGCATTTTTGTGTTCGTCTACTCAAACAACAATAAACATAAATCCCTCTCGCTCGTTTGTTTGTTGAACAGTTTTGTTAACCCGTCACTGCAGAGACTCTGACTCGTTTCTTCTTCTATGGTGTTTTTAACCAGTGGACACAAGAAGAAACGGATCATTATGAGCATCAGCCTCGACTTCCCATAATATGAAGACCAGCTGATGCAACTGTCCAACACATTTTGAGCATTAAAGTTAAATTTTTTTTTTTTAAATCCCATTCAATTTTCCAAGAAAAGGACTGTGGAGCATTTCAGGAACTGTGTTAGTTAGAGAAGAGGTCTATCAGTGTTCTCATTATAAACCTCACACACACTCTCAGGTGTACTTATGCCCCTCCCCCTTTCTTACTTGGGTCTCTGCAGGACGTAGGTGAGGAGGAACGCCCGGAGAGACTCGATGCTGGTCTTCTCCAGCAGGATCCACTCCCGCACCACGGCCTCCATGACGGCCGTGGCTGCCTGGAACAGCACATAGTCCACCTTACTGGTCTCTGTGGGGGAGTGGGTTTAAATTCATTGCTTTGTGCATTTAGATGTTGTGTTTATAACGGGAAAACTTTGCTGCTGTATTACAGAGTGTTTGATGCAAATCATGGACATATCCCAGACTGTGAACAGATCTAATCCCTCGAGCATTTAGTGCAGGAAATATTTACATATTTGTGTTGTTTTTTCTCCCATAACAGTGGCATTATGTAAACAAACATTTAAAGGGTTGTAATTATGGCTTAAATGATGTCAATAGTTACCCAAGATGTGCTTGCAGATGGCAAAAGGGGACTTGGACTTCCTGAAGGAGAGGAATATGTGTTCAGCATGCTGCCTCTGTTCTGTGCTGACCATGGACGGCGGTGCCTGCAAACAAAATGCATCTTTTACACTCGGGTTTATTTCTACCATTTTCTGTCTTCTCATTTCTTATATTTGTGATTTTTAAGATGCTGTTTGCAGGAATATGATATTTTATTCAATGAGAGATGGATTAAACGTGCACTAATAAACTTATAGACATAATAAGACATTACATTATGTAACTTGTCCAAGAAAACAGGATGTTTAGGCAAAGAAAGTGCTGTAAAATGTGGACGTGCCATAACATAACATGGCTAAGTGGATAGCAGGGCCGGGCCGTCCTTCAATCAGAGGATCGGCGGTTCGATCCCCGGCTCCGGCTCTGCTAGTCGCATGTCGATGTGTCCTTGAGCAAGACACTTAACCCCAAAATAGCTCCCGTAGCTGTGCCTACGGTGTATGAATGTGATAGAATCTGAATTGTAAGTCACTTTGGATAAAAGCGTCTGCTAAATGACTGTAATGTATATAAACACATACTGTCTGTATATAACCACCCAATACATGTATATAAATATACAGTATATTACTATTTTACCCATTTAATGGTTATTCCTTTGCACTGTGTTTGTTTACAACCTACAGACCACTTATATATAAACATCGAACAAAAAGTTCAGAAATTCGTGTTTGGTAGATTATTTCTCTGTTGTAACAATGCTTCTTGGCAATAAATGTTATACCGTTGGAAAGCCTGTTTATTTACCTTTCAAACATGCATTTCTGGGATGAGCAGCACAGCTGAGTATGTGGGTTACGCCCATGAAAAATTTGCCAAATCTTCTCTGCCAATGCCAAACAGCTTATTCTGCTGTTGCCATCGACTCTTGTTTGGTGGATTGGATGATTGAAGTCTATCAGTTACAAGGAAGAAACAAGACATATTGGCAATTTTACAATTTATTCATTTAACAAACAGGAGCCTCAGTAGCGTGTGGAAGAACCATACACAGCCACAACAGCCTGGCACCTCCTCCTCATGCTGGTCACCAGCCTGCTCACACACTGCTGTGGGATGGCATTCCACTCCTCAAGCAGGATTTGTCGCAAGTCAGCCAACGTGGTTGTGTTGGTCACTCTGGCACGAACAGCTGGTCCCACAAGTGTTCACTTGGGTTGAGGTTAGGACTGTTGGCAGGCCATTCCATCCTCTCTACTCCCAAATTCTGGAGGTAGTCTCTGATAAACCGCTCTGTGGGGGCGAGCGCCGTCATCTTGGAGGATGGAGTTCAGTCCCAGACTGTGGAGAAATGGGATTGCCACTGGTTGCAGAATCTCATCTCGATATCTCTCTGCATTGAGATTGCCTCCAATGAAGACAAGCCTCGTTTTTCCAGTGATGGCGATGCCGCCCCACACCATCACACTGCCTCCACCAAAAGGTGTTACTCTATCGGTGCAGCAATCAGCATAGCGCTCTCCCCGTCTTCTCCACACTTTGACCCTACGATCCAACTTCCTTAGACAGAATCTGGACTCATCGCTGAACATAACGTTCCTCCACATGTTCAGGTTCCAGTGCAGGTGTTGCCGACACCGGCAGAAAAGATTTGGCAAATATTTCATGGGCGCAACCCACATACTCAGCTGTGCTGCTCATCCCAGAAACGCATGTTCCTTACAATTGGGGCACCGTTTGAAAGGTAACTAAACAGGCTTTCCAACGGTATAAAATTCTTTGCCAAGAAGCATAGTTACAACAGAGAAATAATCTACCAAACACTAATTTCCGAACTTTTTGTTCGATGTTTATAAAAAGCAGCAATGACCAACACATAGACCTATAGTATGTGTTCATACTAGTTCATGTGTACCTCTCTCTGCTCAGCTTTGTTTACCTTGTTTACAGCTGTATGTCTACCTCCATCTTCCTGTACATTATTGTGTATAAACTACACTAAAGAGACAACTTCACATGTCAAATTCCTCTTGCATGTGTTCCTTGTTAACCCAGACACTAAAACACATGGTATACATTATGATCCACAACACCTACAGCCATGCTAACCGTCTATTCACGAGACACCTGCTGGCTAACATGAAGGTAGAAACATGTCACGTGAAGCTACTACAACAGACTCTGGATTATATTTAAAAACAGAGGCAGTTAAAATATAAAACACACAAGGGGAAAGCTAAATGGCAGAAAGGACGATGCTGTAGCTAGCTAATGTATCACAGAGTCGTGACATGCACACATGGTGGTTAGCCACTTGCTCTTAGCCGAGTGTGGTCAGTTATTTACTCCAATGGAGGCTGGGAGAGGAGGGGGAGAGAGAGAGAGAGGCAACCGTTGGACGTAAAGATGGTGTTTGTATAGGAGGTACATAATGAGCTAAAGCTACAACCGGCTGTGAATCAACACTTAACGGCTGAGCGCGAGCTCCACACAGAGTGGAACCAAAACTTAACGGCTGAGCGCGAGATCAACTCCGAATCAAAACTTAACGGCTGAGCGCGAGCCGCTGAAGTTTCTGGAGCCACGTTGAGAGCGTGATGTGTTGTTACTGTGATGATGACGGTGGGTTTTTAGGAAAGACGGAAGACAAAATGGGGGGGGATATTTGGGGTTTTATGCGGGATGAGGAGACAGTAAGGAGGGAGGAAAGGGGAGAAGGCGCCACGCATCGCTCACACACCTTTTCTCCGGTAAATCTGAACACATTATGAAAAAAAACTTGGGAGTAGTCGCGAGCCTCCGACCGTTAAACTCCACGCGACACGAAGTCAACACAAACGTCCCGCCCGCCGCCATCATGGCGAGAAAATACGTGAAATATCTCACCATTAAAACTTTGGCAGCGCTTTCCAGCTGTGTGATCACTTCTGGTGCACCGACCGCCGCCATCATCGTCGTCCCTCTCCAATGACGCGCCATGCGCGCTCTGCATTGTGGGATTACAGCGCGGCTTGGTACCCAGGCGGTGGTTCGAGCCCGGGTTCAGCCCGTCAACTTCTAACGTGGAGACAGAGTTATGAAATATCAAATCAGGGTTTCTGATTTAAGTCCTTATTTAGCATGAATACAAAAATATGACGAGAACAGTAATTGCATATACTCAACTAAAGTTACTGTACTTGTATACAATGTTGAGGTACTTGTACTTTACTTGAGTATTTTCAATTTCTCCAAACTCCACTAATTTATATCTGAGACAAATATTGCACTTCTTACTCCAATGCATTTAATTGGCAATATTAGTTAAAATATTAGTTACTACTTACTTTGCAGATTAATTATTAATGCAAAATATAAATAAACCAATCAATTGATATATATAATTGATTCGTTTGTTTATATTTATAACATAGTATGTATACACTGTGGTATTAATACTTTTACTTAAAATATCTGAGTACTTACAGCTGTACTTTGTAGAAATACGATTTTACATACAAGAGTTAGTAGATATGATTATATTTAAATCAAAACAGCTCAGACTCAACCAGCTGCAACTATAAATTTCACCTTCATGGTAATAAATGAGTATTAATACAAAAGTGGTCATTTTGAGTAGCGATTACTTATACTGATATTATTTCCGTACTTTCATTAAAGTAAAATTGAATGCAAGACTTATAACTGAGTTTTACGCTGTGCTTCTGTTGCTTTTACAGATAAAATATAGTGGTTCTTTTTTGGTAATTTAAAAATAAACTTTTGAGTTCATGTTTCCATCAACAATAGTAAGACGTCTTCCACTGTTAGTGTAATTAATTAATTTATCGTATAAGTAATTATTTATTATCAATCCCTGATCTCTCTCATTCCTCCTTATTTATTAATCATTTTTATTTACATCTTGTCGGTCATGACACAGAATTTAAATCCTGCGTTGTATTAATTACATTTAATTTAAATAGTAAACAGATTTTTTTTATATGAGCTCAATTTTACCAAAAGTGTGTGAAAAGGATCAAATTTAATATCAGTTATTCTGAAATATAACAGTTAAAAATGATCCGGAAGACAAACACAGACGCCTTCAACGCAGTGAAATAAAAGCACGAGTCCAAGCTGGTTAATTTAATTTATACATTTTACACACGAGGATGTGAAAGCATTTTTACAAGTTCTCAGTTCATACATGAATGTAAAAAACAGAGAGAACCGTCCACATTACATCATCGATAATACTGCGTAGACATGGTGGTTTTAGGGGAGGGGGGGGGGGGATAAAAGATAGAAAAAATATGTATATCTGTATAAATATAAATTCAAGAGTAACAGAGTTGTATCGTACATCAAGGAGACGACAAGAGGCTCCTCAGAGTAGAAATACAAAATGAAAAAGAAAACACACAGAAGAAACCAGAGATCAAGTCGGTGAAGATTGTCGGTCAAACCGTAGAAACAGGAAACGCATCACGCTCTCCTTTTAAAGCTTTGTTTTTAAAGAAACAGTCCGACAGAAAACCCTGATGGGGAAGAGTAACGCCAGTCTGCCTTAATCTCAACCGTGCAGCCCTTGAGCAAGGCACTTCACCCACAATGGATCCTGCTCTGGAGCAGACTGGTTTATCTGGGAAGCTCACGGGCAACAGCGGCTTTGTTCACATGCAGGATGCTGGTTTATTGACCTCCTTTAAAACACAAACAACATAAAAATGTGTCGTGATTGCATGTTTTTTTTTTTTTGCATCCATGCGAATAAATCCACCAATGCAACTATATAGTCGACTAAGATTTCTTTTATCTATTACCGTTTTATTTTAATGATGAATTATTATTTCCATGAAACCTATAAGCAGATATCTGCTTGAAAATAAACAAGATTAAAAAAGGTGCTTTTGAGTGAATCTTTGTGGAGAAACTCAGTTTTAAAGATCTGAAGATTAAATCAACCAATTTAAATCTTTATGACGAATGAGGGAAACCTGGATGATCTCTGCAGGCTTCAATAAAGTTTAGAATATTAATATTATTCCTATAACGTGAGTTAGTGACGAGAATAAGATGATGGTTGGTGTAAACAAAGCCGGTGTGGATGTGGAACAACTTCCTCAGATAAATATTAAAAACAGGTAAAAGAGGTCTGTAGATGATGAAATCAAGACTTTAAGATTTTGCTGCTCGCTTTAGAACAAAAGGCACATTTACAGAAAAACAAACTCAATACATTGTCAGGCAAAATAAAATAAAAAAATATTCTGTAACAAATCAGATCCTCACGTTTCTCCGTCTGCATCAGAGAATCACTTTAAACTCAGAATACTGTTGGAACAGTTTGGTGTTCAGTTATTGATTGTCAATAAGCAACAAGGTGACAAACGTGACACAACACTCAAACATGTGGTCATTTGGGATAAATAAAGACAATGCACCAAACAATAACCCTTTGTTCAACCATTTTAAAACAGAGAAAGATCTTCCTTCTATTTCCTCCTCTTCCTCTTCCTCTCCAGCGTCCAGGACCAGCCCGGCCCGCAGGAGGTGAAGAGTCTCAACCATCCATGTTCTACCACTGATCCTCATCATCCTCATCATCCTCACCATCGTCTCCTTAAAGGCACATTACTTTCAAAACCCAACACACTCACAAAGCAACACGTTTAAGCCACAACAAAAGGAAAAAACAGGCAATATAATAATAATAATAATAATAATGTAAATAATATTAACCACAATAAGCAGCATGTTGTAACTGGAAAAAAAAGAAAATATATATATATAAACCAATATATTTGTACATTTCAGTACGAAAAAAAAACACGTTCAAAACAAAAGATATTAAGTGTTTATAAAACTATATTTAATGTATATTTTTTTGTATTGCACGTAGTCAAACTATCACAAGAACTTTTGTCATGACTGCCTCCAGACGATCAATGAGGCCGCTTCAGTTACAACTCATCTTTGCAAAATAGCTGTAAATTGTGCATATTAGTGTGTGTGTGTGTGTGTGTGTGTGTGTGTGTGTGTGTGTGTGTGTGTGTGTGTGTGTGTGTGTGTGTGTGTGTGGGAGCTTTGATTCTCAGTCAGAAACCAACTCAGCACCATCCGACCCAACGGGGTTCAGGTTCCTCTTTACTTATCTTATTAAATACGGTTTCTCTCCGTTCGTCGGTTCCCTTCTTAAAAACAAAACGAGTTCTCAAGAAGTAGAACTTCAACGTAAGAACATTTATTTTCTTGCTTTCTTGATGCAATTGTTCCTGTGATTGATTACGGGAGATTCAGCGCATGTTGGGCTCAATAAACGCTACTTTGATCCCAATAAAAACAGAATCAAGAGACTCATCCGGACTCCTTTTTGTAGGATTTGAAATGGTTCGTTATAATAAAGGATCAGTAACAGGAAGCGTTTTATAAAACAAGGTTTTTAATCTACTGCTTCTCTTCATTACTAACCTTTCTTGTATTGTTTTATTGCCTTTTAAGCACATTTTAATGTATTTAATTGTGACTTCCTGTATTGAGGCTGATCTTGAGCAGAATATTTGTAACAGCGACGAGGAAAGAAAACGTTCCACTGAACAACAGTCCGCACAAAATGAGGCAGCTGAGGATATAAAAGGTTCTTTTGATTCTTTTTGGTTTTATGCTGCCAAAACAAAGGTGACGCGTTCTCTCTCTCTCACGACACAAAGAAGCACGACGAACTATTCTTCAGGAGAATTTGTTCGTCGAGCAAACTTCTTGAAACATGGACGCTGAAATTTAACCTGCAGAGACGTCTTTTTTACCCCCCCCCCCCCCCCCCCCCCCCCAAACCCTGTATGACTGAATACGTGAGTGTGTGTGCACGTGCATGCAAAGTGTCTTTGTAGCTTATTTTTGCAGCAGCCGTGAAAAGAGGCGTGTCGCTCGTTCAGTCTCCTCCTCTTCCTGCAAAATCCACGGGTGAAATCGGGTTCCACTCCGGTCAGAAGATCAGCGCTCCAGTCGTCCGTTTAAGACACGAAGGTTCGGAAAAGGAATGGGACCAGAAAACAATCTTACATTCCCAACAAATACTCCTTCAACCTGAACGGTTTGGCTCTTCTTCACCCTCGTCCACACAGAATGTGGTCTCTTGGTCCCGGATCAGAGGGGGTTTGTGTTTGTGGACGCGCTATAGATTCCACAAAGGGGGGGGGGGGGGGGGGGGGGGGGGGACGACAACGTTCATCAGTCCAACTCAAGAACACCTGTGACAGTCGCACGCCGCTCAGTCTGCGGCTCTACACGTACACCGGCTCACACCCCTCCCCCTGCTCGCCCTCCTCTTCATCATCGTCATCGTCCTCCTCCTCCTCCTCCTCTTCTTCTTCGTCATCGTGTTCGCCGTCCACCTCGTCCGGGCCGGCGCTGGCCTCGAGCGGTTTCGGGTAGCGGAAGGGGCATCCGTTGTCGTCGAAGAACCTGCGGAAGGTGAACTCGTAGAAGGCGTGCTCGGGGTGCTTCCCGTGCGGCGAACAGAGCGTGTCCAGCGCCCGGGTGCTGTCGCCGCTGTCGCTCCAGGCCCCGGGGACACCCTCATCCTCCACGGGGTCGAAGTTGGAGGTGTCCATCGGGTGGGCGATCTTGGGCCGGTAGGGCGCCGGCTGCTGCCGCAGGTTGCTGGAGAAGTCCATCTGGGCGAAGAACGGGTGGGCCTTGATCTCGCCGGCGCCGTTGGCTCCCAGGCGGTCCTCCGCGGAGCAGCAGAGACGGCCGATGATGTCGACGGCCTCGGGGCTCAGTTTGACCTGAGCGGGAACCTGCAGCGTGCTCTCCCAGTTAATGACCTGCAGACACACAAAGAGGTGATCACAGCTCACCTACTATTCTCAGGTCAGTCTTAAAGAAGAAACTCTGTTGCATGTCACAATCATACAAACATGCAAAACAGCCGTCATTCTAAATCAAAGCAGGGATCTCGTTCTTCTTCACTGACCTTAATCTGAGTCTCGGTGGGCGTGGAGGCCAGGAAGGGCGGCTGTCCCACCAGCATCTCAAACAGGATCACTCCAACGCTCCACCAGTCACACAGCTGGGTGTAACCTGCACAACAACACACAAATACCAGTCAGCACAAATCCTCCATTATAAGTGTTTGCACAGACACACATTTACTAAACATCAGCACATTGATATAAAATGTAACAGGACAAAAACCTGGGCTACAGCTTCTACTGTTCTCTCAAATTAAAGCTCCCTGTCAGCTCTTAAACATTAAAGTTAATGTCTTATTTTTAATATACAACAAATGAGTCCAAATATTGATGAACTCTACTGCACGAGTACTGCGGGGTAGAAGTTGTTACACTGTGACGTCTGATTTAACGTTCCTTATGACGGTAAAGTTTCACGGACTCGTTCTTACTCTAATGTAATAAAGCAGTTATTCTCACACAGTGGTGGCTTCAGGCCGCCATCTAGTGGAGGCAGAGGTACTGCCAAATGGTTCAATTAAACCTAAACCATATTGATGGGTCAGGGTAAGCAGAGTATTTTATTTATAGCGTACAGCGGTTTAAAACATATTTACAGTCCAGTGTATTTTTTCTATTTTTTTTTAACAACCAGAAGTTACAAATGGAGAGAACCCCGGGTATCCAGGATAATATTAAACTAAACTAAATGCCTAAAATAAAAATAAAAAACGAGAGTAAACCTTTTTTTTTTAACCATGTTTGCTTAACTTTAAAATTCAAAATTTCAAAGTAAAGAAATTAGGCCAAATCAAACAAACCACTATGTACCACAATGTCTGAAATGATCAGGTGGCAAATGCAAAGAAAAAACACTAAATCAGTTCCTGTCTCAACAGGTGTAAAGCTTTCACAGAACATTGAAATCCTGCAGGTCCATCTTCTAGCTTCATCTCTGCTCTCTGATACCAACACGAACATTGGCTGCCTTTGAATCTAAACTCCAGCCGACACTTTATTTCAGACACCGTCTCTGCTACATCTCGCCCCACCTTTGCGCAGCAGCACCTCGGGTGCGATGTAGTTGGGCGTTCCCACCAGAGAGTGAGCGAGGCAGCGCTGGTGCTGCCGGTTGGCGCTCTGCTCCAGCGACATCAGCCGATCGCCGCAGCGACAGTTGGACACGTCGTCCCAGAAGTCACTGGGCTCCATGCTGTCCTGTCTCACGTGGCTCCCTGGAGGCAGAAGAAGAGGGGGGGGGGGGGGGGGGGGGACGACAATGTTGTTAAAACGTACGCAGGAAGAAACACAAACAACGTCTGGGTGAGCTGGACGGGAAGAAAAGGTCTCCAGAAGCACCCGACACCTTTCTGATTGAGAACACACAGCGTCTCTCTTTAATAGTGTCTGAAACATGATTCTCTAGTAGAGATAAATGAGTAAGAAGTAGGTAAAACTGTGATGGAAGAGAATATTACATGTTATACCTTCACAGATATTAATCAAGCCGCCTCACCCTTCTGGTAGTACTTGGAGTTGTGCGTCCAGCGGAAGCCCGTGCACAGGCCGAAGTCCGTCAGCTTGATGTGTCCGTCCAGGTCGATGAGGATGTTGTCGGGCTTGATGTCGCGGTGGATGAAGCCCATCTTGTGGACGCTCTCGATGGCCAGCGTCAGCTCCGCCACGTAGAAGCGCGCCAGAGGCTCGGGGAAGACGCCCATCCGGATGAGCAGGCTCATCATGTCTCCGCCAGGGATGTAGTCCATGACGAAGTAGAGGCTGTCGCGGTCCTGGAAGGAGTAGTAGAGACGCACCACCCACTCGTTGTCGGCCTCCGCCAGGATATCGCGCTCCGCTTTCACGTGGGCCACCTGCACCAGACGGAGTACAACGTTCAATACGAATACAATGTAACGATGTATTTGTTTTAAACCGTTCTGTGCAAGACGTTCGGTTCGGTTCAGGAATTCTAGAGCGCAAGTTTCACCCGCAGAGTTTCGGCAGCACACCAGTAGTGGTCAGCTGTAGCATACCAGTAGGTTTAGCCCGGTTAACTAAACGCTGACAGTTTAACTGGTTTATCCGTGGATACACTTCAAACATTTACTTTACGACGGCTTCACCAGAATGTGTCGATTAGTGGAACCAAACAAAAAACTGACCGGTAACAGAACAGCCAAAGCAACCAATGCTGTAGATTAGAGTATCGCTGTTGTGCTCGGTCTTATTTTTGTTATTGATTCATTTCTCATTGACAATATGCCTGTATTTAAGTACCTTAACTGCTAAAGTAAGAACTATGGCCGATGAGCAACTTGAACGTTCATTTTTCAAAAATTGAATGAACAAATTACATTTTCTGCATCGTCTTAGTTTCCTCTATTGTGCCGAAAACTTACCGAACCACGATTCAAAAACAAGGTACTTACTGAACTGTGACCCAAAAACTTTAAATATGTGCTGAAACTCGACCCAAAAGCCGAGGTAGGTACCGAACCATGACCCCAAAAACTGACGTGTGTACCTCAGAAACGAGGTACACACCGTACCGCGATCCAAAGATTCAGGTACTTGCCGAACCGTGACCCTAAAACCGAGGTACGTACTGAACCATGAATACCATTCCACCCGTACAACACACATGGTAAAAAGTGATGAAGTTCTCTATGTAACTGGTACAAACTCACAAACTTCTTCACACGTGAACAGCAGTGAACTAGCTCACCTGGTTGCGGTTGAGGACGTCCTTCTTGCGCAGTGTTTTCATGGCATAAAGAGCTCCCAGGTCCACTTTACGCGTGAGACACACTTCACCGAAGGCCCCGATGCCCAACGTCTTGATCTTGACAAACATGGACTTGTCCATCTTGGCTCGGCGTAGCCGGTTGTAGTTAGACTCCTTCTGGTTCAGCATCTTCCTCATCTGCTCCTGCTCTGCTTCAGACAGGCCGGCCTGGGACAGAACACAAGGATGTGACGAAACAAACAACTTGAAAACAAGTTAAATGTACTCGTGTGATCGGTAGTGACGTAGGAATGTGGCCCTGAGCTTCGCTGTCAATTTGAACTGTTCCTGTTACAGAACTATCCGCAGTATCTGCTCTAAAGAAAGCCTTTCGACCACTTTAAAGCAGGTCAAAGGGCAGAAGCCAAAGTCATGACTCAACAGAAGAAACACTGACGCAAATTACAGGATATGCAGGGCATCAAAACACAGAGGTTACGTTCAATAATGAAGACACTTAAGACTCAAACATCACCGTCATCTCACTGCTTCCTGGCTGGTCTCACCTTGGACATCTCTTGCTCCAGCTGAAGCCTGCGGTTCAGTTTCTGCTGGTGGGTCTTCATCACGTTCTCTATGTGCTGCTCCATGTAGAACTTGAAAGCGAAGGGCGAGTAGGTCTTGATGCGCGACTCCCTCTTCTCCTCGTCTCGTCCGTTCTTCCTCACGGGAACGGGCGACGTCTGGATCTGCTTCTTGTCCTTCACCATCTTCTCTCCTTTGCCCGTCTTCGTCTTCTCCTTCACCTGCTGGCTCTCCTCGGCCTTTGCGCTCCCGCCGCTGCTTCTGGCCGCTGAGCCGAGGTCCTGGGCTCCGCACATGACCCCGGCTCCTTCCTCCATGAGCAGGTTTTTGGGGTAAGGCGGCGGCGGGCAGCGCTGCTCCTGCGCCGGCTCATGGGAGTAGGTCTCCTCCGGCATGTAGGCCAGAGGCTCCGCGGCGTCCTGGGCCTGAGCAGTCATCCAGCTGGGGTGACACGGCCCCACGGCCGTCTTGGGCTCCGGCCTCATCACGCGGATGCTCTTGACCGGCTGTTGGATGGGCGGGGACGTCACGGCCGTGATGGTGTTCGGAGGGCCCAGGGAGGGGTCCTGTTTACCAGCTGTGGGCGGCGGCGCAGCCATCACGGGCCGGACGCCATTGGGCCCCGCGGAGCGACTGTTGAAGGAGTTGGTTCTGCTGGGCACACGCACCTCTCCCCTGAAGGGGCCCTGAGGTTGCCTGGCTTGAGGCGCCCCTTCGGCTCCCGGAGGCCCTGCCCAGTGGAGCTCGTACAGGTCCAGGTTGAGGCTGGCCCTGGAGGGCGTCATCAAGCCCTGCGGCATGTCGGAGAAGTCGCCCGGAGAGCGGGACATCATGTGGACCTGGTGGGAGGTGGGGCTGGCCTGGCGCGGGTGGGAGTGAGGCGGAAGGTACAGGTTAGCCGGGTACCCTCCTCCTCCAGGAACACTCTGGCCCATGGGCGGCGCCATCTTGTTCTGGAAGGAGGCGGTCCTCTTGACTCCGTAGCCGGCCGGCTCCATCATGTGCGGCCGGGCGTGGCCGTAGTCGTAGTGGGGGCCTGGGACGGGGCCCCCTGGTGGCTGAGGCTGGAGCTGCTGCAGCGGCTGGCCGGGGACGGTGTAGCTCATCATGGGTCCGTGCTGCTCCATAGAAGGGTAGCCCTTCTGCTGGGCCCCCGGCGGGTACATGGCATTGGCCGGGTTGCTCTGGGCGGCCATCACCGGCGGATAGGCGCCCATGCTGGGGGGCCGACCCATCGGGTTTCCCATGGCCGGGCCCTGCGCCGTACCAGACGGAGGCATCATGTAGTTCATCACGGGGGGAGCGCTCATGTAAGGTCTGGGCATCTCCCCCTCGGGGCCGTATCCACCGGGCCCCTCGTACATGGGAGCCCCCATCTGGTGGTACTGAGGCATCACACCTGCCTCACCTGGAGCCTCTAACGGGGGCCGGTGGTCCATCGGGTTTGGCATGACCGCTTTTCCTAAAAAACAAGGAACAAGATCTTAAAAGAGTATTTAATTGCTGTTTTCTATTTGCTTTCCTTGTGTAGTATTGTCCATGTACTCCTTGTTTCAGGTTTTATACTTTATCCACAGCTGTTTCACTCACATGTAGCATTACTATTGTTAAAATACTTTGTCATCAATATTACATAGTCATATCTTCCATGTATTAATTTTGTGTTCTTTATAATATTGTGAAATGTTATTATTATAGAGATGAAGGCTTCAAATAAGCCCAGTGGGTTTTCTGCCTCTTCCTGTATTGTAATATTATTTATATCTCTGTTATGTTTGTGTGTTTTTTTAAATACAACATATATCTTCTGCTGCAACAAGTAACTGGATCAATAAGCACATGAAGTAAATATAAATAGTGCAGAGAAAGTGTTTTCATACCTGGTGAAGTCTGCTTGATGACGCGCACGATGAGCTCATTGCGCGGGTCGAGGTAACCCATTTTACTGATGTACTCTAGAGCCGCTTCAATGTTTCTACTTCCTGTCTGCTTCAGCGCCCGCACCGCCATCTCCTGAGAAACAAAACAGTTACAGTACCTTACTTTACTATAACAACTCCTTATTTACATTTAACAAATGAAGAGTTTCTTAGTGTCAAAACACAAGAACTCATAGAAATAAAAGTACAATAAAAATATTATTTTAAGAAACAGTTCAGTGTTGTTCAAAGAAACAGTTCAGTCTCTTCAGAGTCTTAAAGAGGGCATAGACAGCATCTTTCCCATCCAACAACAAGGTAAAGTGGTGGAGATATTCAAAATATTATCCACAACAGATACTGATTAAAGTATCTCATAAAACCCACAAAGTTAACGGAGTGGACGAGCAGCTTCCACAACTTCGCTTTAAGATCTCTGCAGATTGAATTCTCCTCATTCTTCACGTAAAACTCTATTTTATTTAATTACTTGCCTCCTCCATCACACACACACACACACTCATCATGCTTTGGCTCCAGCAGGTGGCTCGCTGTAGAGGCCCTCGGCTATGTAGGTCACCTATGTGAGAAATGTCGGTTGGTCGGCTGCTGTGTAATGTACGCCGGAGACGAAGCGGCAAAAATGTGAGGGAGGAGACATGAGGAGCATTCCTTTAACTACGCCGATCAGTCCTCTTCTTGTGTTCATTTAACCTAAACGCTTCTCACTCAGACCGAGACGCCTCCTTATAGTTATTATCACATCGTCATTCACAGTTGTCTTCTTTAAGCCACGAGCCGATTCCTCGAGTAACTTTAGGATAATCATCAGCAATCTTCAGTTTGTTATAGGTGTAGTTTTACACCATAGATATCAAAGAACTGGTGCTCTGCAGCCATGTCAACACATGCATTATGACTTATGGATTATTGCGACGGCCTCTCCGCTGCTCTGCCATCAGAAAGTCCTTTAAACCACATTCAGGCTGCTGCCGGACGTAGAAGAAGAAGCAGGAGACCTGAGCACATGGTTCCTGATGTTAAACCTTTACGACGGATACAAAGTGCTGCTGATGATAAATCACTCAGAGGAACCTTGAGTCACAACAACAGGGTCAAATAAAATGCATTTAGCAACTTCCTGAACTTATTACTGGATTGACGATGACCAGCGTCATCTGTTAAACATGAACGGTTTAAAAGTCGGACCACGCAGCAACAGTGGGCACAGCCAGGAAATACCACGGACACACACTCTCTACGCCCTCTGTAGTGTGTGTGTGTGTGTGTGTGTGTGTGTCCATCACAGTGCGTCTACATAGGTGTAAATACAGCGTGCACACGCCTGCTGTCAACCCCTCCCATTGCATCCACGTGTTCACACTCACACACACACACACACACACACACACATACACACACACACACACACACACACACATAACCATGTCCCTGAGCCCAAGACTGACCATCCACACACACACCACTGTTCATACTCAGTTTCCTGTGTGTGTGTGTGTGTGCGTGTGCGTGTTGCATTCCTGAGTAGCCAGTAGAGAGTGCTGGCTGCCAGAGACGCCCAGTAATGTCACATTATGTCCTTCTACCTCGTCTTTCCTCCTGCTTTTAATTCCTTATTTGCTTTAATGACACAAAAGATAATTATGTAAGATATTAAGTTAGTAATGCAACAGGAGGTATTTTTGGAGCATTTCTGACAGTGTGGAGCTAAAAGGATTAGAGACAAACGTCTGCAGTCAGATTGTAATGAGGTACTTTAAGTGTTTAAAGGTACCAACAAGGCGGAGGTGCACCTGCAGGTGAGACGTGTTCACACGTCTCCTTGAAGGCTTCCATGTGTCACTGGTCACTAGAGAAATATTGAACCATCAAAACACAGTAACAATGCTTTTTATTGTTCCACGCTTCCTCTCTTGGACTGTGTGTGTGTGGAGGCGGGCCTAGTGACCCTGACTGCCATGGCGACAGATGTTTCTCGCTCACATTCCATCACACGCCTACAAGCCACACACGCACGCCTTTTTGGGATATTCGTTGTCTCTTTGACCTAAATCTGAAACTCACTCCAGCACGAGGAAATCAAACTCGTATGAAGGACGTCTTTGCATTGTTTCCACACAGAGAGCCATAAAAAAAACCTGCACCTCCTCCTCCTCCTCTTCTTCTTCTTCCTCCTCCTCCTCCTCAATGTGCCAAAGAAAGTGTAACTTCTTCAGAGGAAGTTACTAAAGAAATGATGAGTGATCAGAGGAAAGTCAGGAAACACTAACGCACAGGATCCTTCCTCATCGCTACAGAAACGTTCTGTCCTGTACGTACAGTAACAGGCCTGTGAGTTTAGGTCACCCCTCCTTCCCTTCCTTCCTTCCCTTCGTTTCCTCCCACCACACCCTCGCTCCCCCCCTCCAAAACATTTCCTCCCTTTAAAGAAGCCAAAAAAAAAAAGAAAGAGGTCGTTATGTAACGAGCAGCATTGCTCTGTGATTTGCAGCCGGAGAAGACGGAGAGGAGGATGATGATGATGAGGAGGATGAGGAGGAGGATGAGGTTAGCTGATAGAGATAAGAGCTGAACGAATAAGAGTTGCTTATAGAAGAGGTCGAGGGAGAAATATTAGGTGAGGGGCGTTCAAGCACGCTGATCGACAGCAGCTCTGGATTATGTTTGAAAATCAATAAAATGTTCAGTTTGGTGGCCTGAAACCTGAGGCTGAGGATCACGTGTGTGTGTACAGGTGATGAGGTGTGTATTCAACACTTTAACATCAGAGGCAGTCCAGTAGTGGCATATATCTATCACACTGGATTTATTGGCTGATATTGGATATGATATTCATAACTATGTTTTAATCGGTGTATAAAACATGAAACTAGCCGTTTATATCTACATGTGGAGCGGATTGTCTTCCATGGAGATCGCCATCTTGCACCGCCGTGTTATTATTATTATATTACGTTCACTGAGGGTGCAATGCCAGCTTAGGAATATATATATATATATATTATTATTCTGATGTCGTGTAAAGTATTGGATTCTTTGATATTTATTGGTTTCATGGAACACATCGACGGAGAACCAGAGGAGGAGGAGGACAGGCGACATGTTGGGTGGTGACTCGCCTGCAGCAGGAGGAACTGTTCCACCCTGCTGACCATTGAATGTTCACTTCCTGTCTGCAGCGACTCGCTCCGCTCCGCTCGGGTCCATTCATCACAAACGGTGGAAGCAATGGAGGCCGACCGGCCGGCATCGAAGCCGAGGAAATGGCTGCCGTATGAGTTTCTTCTGTCGTCTTTGACGGATGTTTGAAATGTACCGGAGGAGCTTCGGTGTCTAAAATGAACCTGCAGGGAGGATTTATTCTATAGTGCTGAAGCTGAGTATCCTCATTTATCTCCTTTTTTAAGTATGACTACTGATATCTAATAGGAGGTGTTTAAAAAATCCTAAAAAATGGAAATTCCTTCTTTAATAGATACCAATAGTCGTACTTGAGAAAAGGAAAGAGATAAGGATAAAAAGATACAAAACGGCTAGCTCATAGAAACCTCAGATAGTGTTTTTATCAGTGAATATTTGTGAGTCGTGTCTGAAAACTTCAGAGCTGCACGACCAAACCCCAGAGCCTTTTGCACACGACACGCAGGCCGGGATTCTGTAGTTCTCTGGCGCGTTTACGTCCCGCCGACTTCACAACGCTGAGTGTAAACTGAGCTTCATCGTCCCGTCCTGAGCTCCAGAATGTACGATGGATGCTGCACTTTACTGTTTTTACCGAACGAACCCTGAACATGTCGGAGGATTAAAAATCCTCACGTGAGGAAATAGTTCTTTATGATGCATTTAATACCCGACTTCTTTGTTCGCGAGGCTTTTCTAAAAGGAACCGAACCGATAAGCAGAATCAAAAGGAGTACTAGCATCCACACACATACACATACACACACACACACACACACACACACGCACACACTCTCTCTCTCTCACCTGGTCACAGCCGGCATTGACCAGCTCCTGCAGCATCTGCCGGTTCACCTCCCCGGTGCCGGCCTGGTGTCCCGACCCGGAGGACGGGCCCGACTCGTTGGCAAAGGGCATGAGGGACCTGCGGATTTCCCGCAGTGCATTCTGGTAGTTGTTGAACTTCTGCGGGGGCCGGGGCTGCTGCTGCTGCCGGCTGGCGGCGTCCTTCCCGCTCTTACAGTCGGCGCCTCTACCACCGCCGCCGTCGGTCCGGGAGCTGCCCCCCCCGTGCAGGGCCTGGCTCACCAGCTTGGCTGGCTGCTTCAGACCCTCCTTGATCTCCTGGAGCCTCTGGCGGGTGTTGCCCACGTACGGGGCCGCTGGGAAAGTCTTGGGCCTCATGGCCTCAGTGCTCCTCTAGAGGGGAAACACAAAGATCCTCTTCTAGCTGCTAACCCTAAACAGTGAAGCTTCCTCCGAGTCTCTCTTTGTGATTCCTGATGATGATGATGATGATGATGATGATGATGATGATGATGATGATGATGATGATGGTGCGGTACTACAGGCGTTCCATGTTGCGTCTTTTCAAGGCTCTGGTTCCAGCTTATTCCAGGAGATGCAGCCGGTCACGAGGGCCCCGCGGAGCCAAACCATGATGCTGCCGGTCGTTGCCGCCTGTGGAGGAAGAGAAGGAGTCAGAGCACGGATAAGACGGCTGACATGTATCATGTTCATGGTTATATTTTGGGTTTTTTAATAATAAAAAGTAAGCTCAGGACAGTTCACATGAGGGGTGGGAATCTCTTTGTACCTCACGACTCAATTCAGACGGCTACGATGTGATTATGAAAACGATAATCGATGCATCAAAAATATATATATACGTAATTTAGTTTACTCATGTACCTATCTGCTATTTTTAAAACATATATGCATATTTGTTGTTAAAAAAAACAGATGAATCTACTTCCATTATCTTGAGAACCAACAAGAAAATAAATAAAAATACATCCTCGTAGTAAAAACACGTCAGCATGTTCTGAGTCATGTGACATAACAAGCTGCTGTTATTATAAATAAATAATACAAACTTCTCTTCAAATAAATCCCTCTGTTATACTCAACAAACACCAAAACTCTGCTCGTGTTTAGTTTAGAACGTGTATTACGTTGCGTTCAGGGGCAGCAGTAAGGAACGGACATCCCGGTGTCACCGACTTGTTGCAGGCGATCATAACGTTGAGAATAGAGTTTAAAATGTCAGATTATTGAGTTTTGTGCATCGAGTCATAATCGTTCAACCAGGAATCTATTTCTTGAAGAATGTAGAAGTGAACCAGGAAGGTTAAACCTATGTTCTATAACATGTAAAACAAAAGGTAGCCAACACTCCTCTGGTTGAAGACGTGATGTTACCTCAGAATAGACCAGGACATTCACGTCATAACTGTGTTATTCTGCACTAAAGACATGTTCTAGTTCTCTCTACTTGTAGTCATGGTTGTTGTGGCCCAAAGCTGCTGGATGTTCAGAGGGTTACATCACATTGTATATTTGGATAAAGCACACTGAACTCCCCCCTGTGTACAAAATGTGCTTTAGAAATAAACATTGCTATTGTTATCTGGTATTAAAGACAAGTTCTACTCAGCGTTACCTTCATTTCATGTCAAAATATGAACTTTGATTTTCGGTACGTGTTTACAGAATGCAATGTTTAAAGTTTGAAACCGGTAGAAACCGGTAACCTGGATTCAGGACTGGTGCACATCTTAAAGCAGAATTCAGGAATGTTCTGGGTCATAAAACACCACCTGCCCCCCCGCCCTCCTCCGGACCCCATCAATGCATAGCAGCGATTGCACAAGTTTAACCCCACCGCCCCCCCCGTCCTTCAACACATCGCGTGCGACGTCAGAAAAAGCAGCCAAAACAAACCTTCAATTTGTGATATTTCATCGAAAACATGTTATTCTACAACTATTCACTCCATCAATTCACCGTAGACTGATGACAACTGAATACGTGACATATGAACAACCCCGAAAATCAGTTCTATTACATTTTTGGGTCAATTTTTGCACGACTAGAATATTATTGCAACAATGACGCGTTTTAAACTCGGTGCCGCTGTGATTCAAGCCTCCGATCGGCTTCTTATTTATAGAAAATGAGCGGCTGAAGCTCACAGATGTTTCAGTGTTCAGAGCGATCCACCAAACGCTAAACTGACATTAAATAAAACGTGATTTCTCCGACAAACTAAGTTGTAAAAACTAGGACTTGATGGGTCATAACGTGAAGCTTTTAAATGGGAATTTAAAGTGAGCATTTTGGTCTACTGTAATGCCAAAGATCGGAAAAAAATTGAATTACAATGAACACTGGTTTGGTTATTTCATGTGGTTTTACACTAATTTACCAAGTTACAAATAACTTATTATCATTAACAAATCCCGACCATATCACGGCGGTCACACCAAAGCAGCCGAACACAAGAAGCCCTTGAACTACCCGCCCCCCCCCCCCCTTCCTGGCAGACTTCCCTCCCTTGGGCTGTTTCTAGGAAGCACACAGCCCTCACTGTGTGTACACATCCAACTGTGCAGAGGGAAACGTCTTGTTTTAAGTTGTTGGTGGGTGGTGTGTTGCCCCGTCTCTGGCATCTCTTGCCTCCATTCCTGCGACGCTTCGGGCGCCGCGTCCGACCAGTGAGCATTCCATTCCACAAGTAACTACAAGTCGACTCACAGCGGCAGTGAATCATGGGACAGTCCGACCAAAATAAACCAAAAAACAAACAAGATACGCGGATGATGCACGTCTTTAAAGTTTACAAGAAATAAAACTACAACTCATACTCACAAACACAACATACCTCCACACTTAACCCCCGACCTCCACCGATACATACCTGAGCCTTATCTCTACTCAACTTAACCTCTGACCCCACATGGGACCACGCTCAACCTGACAATAGGCTCAAAATATTCATAAAAACACAACAAACTTCATAAAAACACATCTTCATGTGTCACTAAGAGTCTTTAAGTCTTGTCTTTCTGGTAGATTAACCTGCAAGTGGATCAAAACAGTTCCACTTGTTTTGACAACTTTACTGTAAAAAAATGTGACGTTTTCAGATTCATGTCTGGATATTCTGCCAAAGCGGTCAGAATTACGTCAGGTTTAATGGCTCCAGGGCTCAATATTATGGTTTTTGTCCTTTGGTTGCCATCAGTGGGAACCACTTTTTAAATATGTAATAAATATTAAATATTTGTTGCATTGGTGATATTTAAATATTGCTGTTACAGTCAGAACCAGACAACGCTGCATGTACCAATAGGAGATTTTATTCCTTCATGTCATATTGTCATTATTAAGATAACATATAACTACATAGTATCTGAACTACTCGCAATATAAGGTTTTAGTTATGGCGGCTACTTTTAAAACTTAGTGTTGAAGTTTGTCTCGTGCTAAACTCGTCCACACAGTTTCATAAAAATCACGACGCTAGTTTTTCTGTAATCCTGCAGAGAAACAAACCAACAAACCAACAAGACGACTTCTTTGTTGGAGGAATGAATCAATGCAACCTGCAGTTCCTCTAACGGCCACTAGGTGTCCTAGAAATACAAGTCTGCTCCAAGAAAACTCTTCACTAAAGTGATAGGAAATGGAAATAAAACTTATTTTTTAACCATCTTCAAATAGCTGAAATAATTAAAATCACATCTCATAGTTTGTCTTGTTGCTGAATTCTTATTTAGAAGATTTTAAATCTTAAAAACTGATTCTTGTGTCTACTCGCTCCACTTCCTCCTTTTTCCAGTTCTGTATATTTAATTATCGTTTGTTTGCTTGTTTTTCTCCCAATACGACATGGCTATAATAAGCTCTGGTATCTCGGTAATATTTGGTAACATTTAAGGCTGTCGACCAAAGACATTCCAGCGTGATTCTATTTAAATGACTCGTTGATTAGTTGGTTTAATCAACAGCAGAACTTTAAATCTCTTGTGTTTACCAGAGATGTGCTCATGAATAAATAATGAGTTCATCGTGAACGAGACATGAGGGTCAGTGAAAAAGAGAAAGATGAATTTAACATATCTATATATTCTCTGTGTGACGTTAACAGAAGACACATGTTAAACTAAAGTATAATCTACAAGTTCGTCTACAGTCTAAATCATTTAACACCACAGAGTTTGATTATTTGATATTTTGTTTTATTCTATGTTCCTGGTTATATACAAATAAAAACACATCACACAGATTAAATAGACAACATCTGTTAACATCTGTGTGTCGTCGGCTGGACTGCAACTCCACAGCCTCTGTAAGCCTCAGTGTGTACATGTATACACATATATACATATAGTCTAAATATAACAACCCGTCAGGTGAGTTCTTAACAAAACCAAACACCTGAACTAACAGAGGTTAAAGTAAAGAAATAAACTGAGTGTCAAACAGAAAGAGAGACGTAGTCGTAGTATTAGTAGTAGTAGTAGTAGTAGTCGTAGTATTAGTAGTAGTAGTAGTACACCTGAATGGAACACATGGTTGTATCAGTGCCAAAATATGCAGGCCTTTAGGCTTTAAAAAAAACTTTATGTGTACTTACATCCTGGTATTATTTATACGTTTCACCCCAAATACAACATGTTTCAAGTGAATACAGTCAAGTTATTGCTGTTTATGTCTCTTTAAAGCCTGTTTAATAAAACACATGTCACCGCTGTGAAGTTATCAGAATAATAAACAGTTTATTGATCAAATACGTTACACATACAGGAATTAGACTTGTTGATTAGTGCCTAACAATAACAGTGTTATAGTATAAGACAATTTAAATAATAGAAAATAGGAATATTTAGAATTAAATATGGTAAACAAACAAATTAGAGTACGTTAAAACAAGTATGTTATTAAGAATTAAGTGTGTATTAATAGAGAACAGTTGTGCTGTAAGAAATGTTCCTTTTATGCAGAATCTCCACTGAAACTCTGAAATAAAAGCACATTTAAAGCTGTGTTTTAACTGTGTGGTCCCTAACATGGAGTTCTGGGGCCCCTACATTAAAAAGGGTCTTCTGCACAAACATGGCAACATCCGCATTAACTGCCATTACTTTTAAATTAGTATAAAACAGACTTTATTCGAAGTTTATTTCCACAAAAGGCTGTTTTTTAATAAAAACCGTTACAAAATGGTGTCTGTGTAGTTTTTAGCCCCTGGAGGTGAGAACCGTTGGAAAACCCTGTTTCTCTTTTTGTGGGTTTTTTTAACGTCTCGTGGACTTTTCCCCCAAAACTGTCTCTGCAACACGAGAGCATTCCTCGTGCACGAAACAACGGAGCTTAATATTAAAGTCCCGTTAACCGTAAAGAAAACACCCAAAAACATACACACACAGACACACACATGACGGAACTTTTTCCTCAGCAGTAAGTTCAGACCACCACTCCCCTCGACACCCCTTTAACAAGTCTCACCTCACCATGAAGAAGAAGAAGAAGAATAAGTCAGGACCGGAGGAGTTCAAATCCCAGTTTCGAAAAGACGACTTTGTGTTCTTTAAGCCCGTTTGTCGGTTGTAGTTCGGTGAAGACGGAGGAACCGTGTGGATGTGATGAAACGAGCCTCCATTTTCTTCTTCCCTTCAGACTCTGGAGCAGAAAAAGCAGCTCACAGTTGGAACAGTCCGCTGCATTGTTCGCATTCCTCTCGGGTCACGTGACGGACCGACGCACGTCAGCGCCGAGAAGAAGATCGTCTATTGGACCACGTGATTCACTCTGAGAAATTCATGGAAGCTGTAATATTTTTATTATTTAACGTTGGATAATGGAACAAAATGCACTGAGCCGAAGATCGTCTATTAGACAACGTGAGTCACTGTTTTAAGTTCGTGCCAGCTGTAATATATATATTTATTTTATTTTATTTATTTTTTTACGTTGGATATGGAACAAAATGCACTAAGCTAAGGATCGTCTCTTGGACAAGGTGAGTCACTCTTTTAAATTCGTGGTAGCTGTAATATATATATATATTTTATTTTATTTTATTTTATTATTTATTTTATTTTATTTTATATAATTTATTTTTATTTCCAAGGGTTTGCAGATTTATATTATTAATAAAATAACATAAATCAAACACATAAAAAGGCTGCTGCTTCCCCTAAACTTGAATGATTCAGTCCTAGAGGCAACAATGAAGAACACAAACAAGGTTTCACATGCGACCGTGACAATAAAGACAAACAGCAGAACAATGTCGTGTAAAGTGTGAGAAGATCATGGATACATTGACCAGTTTATCTGTTTCTTTCATCTCAACCTGGGAGTTTTTAGACTGGGAGTTAATGGAAAGTGCTGCTTTGTAGAAGAATCATCTCATATAAAAACCCAAATTTCTTCTGGAACATAATGGAGATTTAACCATCACTGCTTTTAACTGTTCTGAACACCTGAAAATAATCCTCTAGTTTCCTCTCAGTCTATACCAACAACGGCTTTCTTCTCCGTCCATTCAACCAACAATCAGAAATCAGAGTTCAGAGACTTCACTTCAGAAAGGAGATATAGACTGCTACAGAAGACCAATAACATTAACAGTGATAACCACCAGGGCTAGTTCAACAAAGAGAAAAACCACCTCAACAACAACTAAAGACTTCACAGGGGGAATAAAACAATGACGTAACAACACATGAGAAACATGAAAGGAAAGAAGGCACGTCCACTTTGGGTTTCCACAGCAGGCCGATCTGAAACACACTCGGCTGGTTTTTGGTTCCAGAGCCGAAGCACCAACCCTCAGATAATGTCTCTTAATAAGAGATCGTACACGTGTTATTGTTTGACATCGTTTGGAATTGATACACAATAAATAGATGATGGATGAACGGCGTCACAGAATAACGGGGGACATTTCTTACTGTTAATGGAAGTCCATTAGTGCCACTGTGATTAAAAAGAAAATCCTGGAAGTCATTATAATGAGAAACTATCTCAAAATAATGACTTAATATCTCAAAATAATGACTTGGGATCTGGAAGATAATGCTTACGTTTCTCTAAATAATCTTGATACTTATGTCCAAACATTAAGAAAAAAAATAACCTCATTATTCTGAGACACAATATTTTATTCTCGTTAACTTGGTGAACAATAACTAATAACATTAGTAGAAACACAGGCTGATCAGGACCAGCTTTACAAACTAAGGCACCAGCAATGCGGCACAACTAAAGACGAGTTTAAACAAGCGGGGGTTTGTTTTTATGATGCACTGAATATAAATATTCTCTTTAGGTGTAAACTACATGAAAGCCCATATTTGGGTATAAAACAGCGTGCAGCCTCGTACCGTGACGAACAGAAGCGTCTCCGTGAGCTCGTGGTCCAAAACGGTTCCAATCAATTAGAACAGAACACGTCGAACGAAGCGTCACAAACTAACTGTAAGACGTCAGTGCGTGTCTGTGACGTCAGTGTCTGTGAACAAAAGCAACAACATTCCTTCTACAACGTGAATCCTTCAGTCACTTGCAGCCGGATGATGCTTTGATCCAATATGACGGAAGCATGTCAAATATATCCATAACCCTGCTCCCCATTATCTACGTTAGACTACGTTATATTATGCTCTAACGCTTTAACCATTTTAGGCTAAACACTGAACTGGAATTTAACAAAATGTAACCTGCACAAACGTCTCTTAAAACACTAGTGTGGCAAATATTGACATCATTAATCATACAATCACTGAATGGACACGAATCCATCTGGCCTAAACTCATCTGTGGTGAAAACTATTCATCTTCTTTTGGTCCGTTTCCACTTAGTTTACCACCCGGCAGTTTAAAGTTCTGCAAGGAGGGCTGTTTGTATTGTGTAAAGAACAAATACACCAGTAAAGCCCTGTTGGAGAAGACGTCTGCCGTCAACCTGGAAAACAACATCACCAGACTTTACCCATTTGGTGGTAGATTGGTCTGTGGGCGGTGTGTGTGTCTGTGCTAACAGGCAGCTAATCCTCCCGTAGTGATTGATATAAAATCATATCTGCATTACTCTGCATGCTGCTCTTGTTTAAACATCTCTCTGTTTGGTGCACACTGGTCTTTATTTATAAGAAACAGCTGGGAGGAATCAATCAGCTGCTGTAGGATTTGTTCTGTGAAGAAAAAGACAGGATTGGATCGGCCTGGCACATCGCCTACACCAACCACACTCACTAAAAAATAAAAAACATCCTTTGCAGCCCAGTTGCATAAGTTATTGCATCTTAGCAATGTGGTTTCTGGAGCGATGTAGATAACAGCGGAGTCACATATGCTCGGTTTTCTACATCAATCGTGTAGTGGGAGAAAAAGGTCTCGAGGTCCAAAGCAGTAAAGGGAACTGAAGTGTCGTAGTGTCTGAAGTGTCCAGCATGAAGGAGCACGAGGCGTGATCAGTACCGATCACTCTAGAGGAGCAGCAGAGATGCACAGGTTGTTTAAGGCACAAGCAACTTGCACGATCTTATCGAAGGTCGAGAGGTTGGAGGTGCGCTCGGAGACCGCGGTGAAGGGGCTCTCCACGGGGCCCGTGAGCATGGCGTACCGGTGCATCACCATCGAGATCACCCTCTCCACGTGCCTCTGCACGCTGGCCGCCTCCGAGGACACGTCGGGGCTCGGCGGCGAGGTCTCGGAGCCTTGGTGGGCCCCCTCGCTGGCCATTTTGAACAGGGCTCCTCTGGCGGCCACGGAGTCGTCGATGTCGAGGTCGCGGCTCGCCAGCACGACGTCGCCGGGGAGGAGCTTGCACAGGAACCCACAGCCCTCCGCCAGGGTTTTGTCGCTGACGTTTCCCAGCACGCCCCTGGAGACGAACGTGACCACGCCTTGAGGCGCCACACCGATCAGGTACTTTAACACGTTGGGACTCGCCCCCTGAGAGCTCGGCACCGCCCCCTGATGCTGATGCTGCTGGTTGACCCGGGAGACCGGCTCCTCAAAAGGCACCTTGAAACAGTCCACGATGACGGCGCAGTCCGGGTGGGAGGCGCGCAGAGCCGCCGGCAGGTTCTTCCGGAGCTCGGCCCTGGAGGGCCAGAAGACGGCCGTCGGCACCAAGGTAGAGGACATGATGTTGACCATCTGGTGCACCGTCCTGGTCACCGTGCCGACCTTCACGCCGAAGCGGTAGGCCAGGTCCTGGTTGCGCAGGTCCAGGCGGAGGCGCATCAGCGTCAGCAGCAGCTGCTGGAACTTGGAGAGCTTCGCGGTCTTCATGCCGTCCATGTGAGGCGCCAGCAGCCACATGACCGTCTCCAGGACGAAGAAGTTTGGCAAGCCGGTGTAGAACTTTACCTTCTCCGCGTCGTTCCTCAAGGAGTTCTCGGAGAGGGACATTTTGTCCACGGACTCCCTGAGGGTCTGGTTCTCCTTCTTCAGGGCCCTGAGGACGTCGTCAAAGTTCACCGCCGCGTCAGACGTATGAGCAAACTTTCCTTTCTTGCTGTCGCTCATAGCTTCGTCGTCGTCGTCGTCGTCGTCTTCGTCGCTGCTGAGTGAAGAGGAGGCGCTGTCCTCCACAGGGGCCCCCGGCTCCCTCTCCTCGGGACGCCCCCCCACCACCGACCGGCCCTGGCCCTGCAGGAACAGCAAGGCCTTGGCCGCCTCCACGCGAGCTTCTTGCTTGTCCAGGATCTCCGGAGTATCCGGCTCCTTCATCTCCGGGGACGAGGGAGCGGACGTGAACACAGACGGGACATAATCTGGAGAACGAGGATTCTTCACCTGTTTACCTGCACGTGGACAAAAAGAAGAACAATCTGAAGGATGTTTAGGATTTAGAGGTTTGTTGTTTCTTTGATGGTCAGTTATTATACAGATATGCATGAATTTGCACAAACAAAATATGAACAGTAACCTTATCCAACTCATTTTATTCTTAATTAATGAGTTCAAGAAAACTGTCTGTGTTACAGATAAGACAAGTCTTCCTGTTATGAATTAGAGCATAAAGTTTCTCTTTGAACAATAACTTTAAATCAACAACAGCGAACACCAGATCAGACAATCATGAAACAAATATAAATGAGAGAGAGGAAACTGATCATGTTATTGTCCCATCGCTCGGTTTCTTTTGCAATAAATCAAGTTTAGATTTGATCATAAATTAAGCTTCATAATAGTTTTGGTTTTCTATTGCACATCATTGAAACTGATTTATTTGAGAAATGAATCGATAATTCATATAACTTGATAGTTTAGAAGATAATTGCATTATAACGCTTATTGTGATTACGCCACAGAATTTAAAGGGCCAGTATGCAGGGTTTATTTTTTCAGAATTGTGTGCATATTTTTTGTTTGTATTGAAAGGAGAAAGCTTCTGCAGCCTGCACAAATAAACCGTGTCATTTCCCAAACCAGCAACTGTGATATTTGCACTTACTGTATATAAATGAGGTTTAATCTTTCTATGCAAACAAGCCTGATGGCAAAACTCACAAAGATCAGCGCTGCTCACGCAGTGAAATGTTTTAGTTTTACCACCTTCATTGATAAAGTGACTGAACAGACAATTATTTAAATAAAATACTAAAGATTGACATTTTAACATGGAAAAAAAGGAAAAACTGTTTGCAGGTGACTTGAAATGTTTACCTGCCGGAGTCACCTTACCTTTATTTGGCAGGTGCTAATTTTATTCCCTGCAGATATGCTTTAGATTAGAATAATCCCTCTGCTCAAGGGTCATTTACTGTCATTATGCAACAAACATGTGACAATCAAAACAAAAACAGTGAAACATTCCTGTACATTTCAGGAGGAATGTAAGCAGCAGCAACAAAAACAAGTCCCTTAGGTGAACTATGGGGTGTAAACCTGTTATTACCCTGTTATTACCCCAATCTTTAAGGAGGATTTTAGCATAGATGGTGCCTTTTAATTTGATTAATTTATTAATATTTTTGTTATCTCTGATAATGTAAAGGGATATGTTGTTTAACTTGAAAAGTAATAGTAAAATAAAATAAAATAGAATAAAATAAATAAAAAAATAAATTAAAAATAAATTAAAAAATCTCTCAGTAAATATTTCCAAACAAACACTTTTTGTATTTCCGTTATTTCCGACTCCGTACCTGAGATGAAGTGAGTGCTACACAGCCGACTGCCGTCGTTCGGTACCCAGCCCTCCCGGTTAACGGCGGCTATCCAGCGCTGCTTCCTCTCGGGGTCCCGGGGGAACCGGTAGAACGATAAAGAAGTGCCCGGTGTCCGTCTGTTCCTGCAGCCCGCCACCACGCACGTGTGCACCATAGTAAAAAAAAAAAGGCCACGAGCGGAGCGGAGCGTGGAGGTGTGCGCGCTGCTGCTTGTTGGCTGTTTTTTGACTCCCAAAATGGCGGCCGCGGCTAGAGGCAAGGTGGGGGGGGAGAGAAAAAAAGCTCTAGTGTCGTCATCAACAGTCGTTTTGCATTCGTCGATCTGATTGGTCCGTATTTAGATCTGTACTCACGCGGTGCTGCGACGACGCTAACGGCTAAAATAAATATCAGGGGATTCACAAAAAACGTCAAATGTGTATATATATATATTTAAACGTTATTGTTAAATATTTTATTTAAATATAATATATATTATATATTTACAACTGGAGTAGTTAAACTATGGTGAGGTTTATTAAATAAAATATATATTGAACGTATTTCTTGTAAATTACTCTATACATATCACAGTTTATACGCTATAAATTATCTTTAATATGATTTATTTTATGTATAAACATAAGATGTTAAAGTGATCATTATTCAAAAGAAAATGTATAACTCTTTAAACAATGCACCATGTTTGAACTATGATCAATATAAATATATATATATTATATTTATATTCTACCTGTTCTGTTTGTTACAACTTAAGTTATTTTTTAAGAGGGCTGTTGAACAGAAACCAATATCTTCTTCCTCTTAACTTATTTATATATTTACACGTATCAATATATACTTGAAGTGGGCATTGTATTAGACTTTAAAAGTATTTAATTAATTTAAACGTAAGAGTAGTAAGTAAAGAAATACTTCTTTTTAATATGTGAGCAGGCCAATAAACTACTATAATGTGAAATGTTCAACTTTGTAGTCGTGTTGAGTAGTTTCCTCCGGTACATCGAGGTTTTCTCATCTAGAAACACAGTAGAACTGGCTGAAAACTACATTTACTATTGTTCTATAAATGTCTGTATATAGATGTTACTGTATAAAATGAGCGAGCAATACAGAATCAAACTATATTATTGGTCATTATATGAAGCTCCGCAGTACAAAAACAACTTACCTGTATTTGTGGTGAAGTTCAGATTTTTAAATGTACTTTTTAAAAGTACTGTGGACTACTTTATTAAAGTACAAGTACCACAAATAATAAGTCATAATAAGTCTATTATTCTTATTCTGGAATGGGCCATTCCGTCCAAAAGAGTCCTTTAACTTTGTTACTTTAAAGTTTACTTAGATGCATCTTCTATTCTCTCTTCAGTGATGTATTGAATGCAGGACCTTCAGTATTTCTACAGTGTGTTATTGCTGCTTTTACAACACACAACACACCGTGTGGCCAAAAGTATGCGGACACCAGCTGCGATTGAGAGACTTTGAAGTCCTTCACTTTGAAATCTCACCACGAGATCCAAAATCAGAAGCTGTTCTGGAGTTTAACGGTCGACAAAACAATCCAACAGTCAGGACTGAATTATCGGCTGCTTCAAAGTCTTGTGTGCATGTTTACACATGTATGTGACAGATGTTTTGGTCACCACTGGTCAATGGGAAAACTGGGACACAAAGGAGGGTTTGGCATATCGTAAATCAAAGATGTTTCCTTAAATATAACACACAGTTAAACTTTATTCAAATATCTTTCTAATACACTGCCTTAGAGAGCTCATTTCCATAATATGTGTTTATTAACATATACAGAGGATATATATATATATATATATATATATATATATAGATATAGATATATATATATATATAGATATATACATATCCAGTACAATTGACTCACCATGCATCAAAACTATTTACAATCTAGACATAAAAATGATAATTAACATTGATTAGACAGTCTGTACAGGGAGGTGTTCCTGCTCCTCCTTTAGCGGAGCGTGCACAGTCTGTACAGGGAGGTGTTCCTGCTCCTCCTTTAGCAGAGCGTGCACAGTCTGTACAGGGAGGTGTTCCTGCTCCTCCTTTAGCGGAGCGTGCACAGTCTGTACACGGAGGTGTTCCTGCTCCTCCTTTAGCGGAGCGCGCACAGTCTGTACACGGAGGTGTTCCTGCTCCTCCTTTAGCGGAGCGTGCACAGTCTGTACACGGAGGTGTTCCTGCTCCTCCTTTAGCGGAGCGTGCACAGTCTGTACACGGAGGTGTTCCTGCTCCTCCTTTAGCGGAGCGCGCACAGTCTGTACAGGGAGGTGTTCCTGCTCCTCCTTTAGCGGAGCGCGCACAGTCTGTACAGGGAGGTGTTCCTGCTCCTCCTTTAGCGGAGCGCGCACAGTCTGTACAGGGAGGTGTTCCTGCTCCTCCTTTAGCGGAGCGCGCACAGTCTGTACAGGGAGGTGTTCCTGCTCCTCCTTTAGCGGAGCGCGCACAGTCTGTACAGGGAGGTGTTCCTGCTCCTCCTTTAGCGGAGCGCGCACAGTCTGTACACGGAGGTGTTCCTGCTCCTCCTTTAGCGGAGCGCGCACAGTCTGTACAGGGAGGTGTTCCTGCTCCTCCTTTAGCGGAGCGCGCACAGTCTGTACACGGAGGTGTTCCTGCTCCTCCTTTAGCGGAGCATGCACAGTCTGTACAGGGAGGTGTTCCTGGCTCCTCCCGTGTCCTCCAGCCTCCTCAGCTCCGTCAGACACAGGACGTAGACGGGGGTCTTGGTTCCAGCAGAGCAAATCCTCCTCAGCTCCTCCATCCGAAACTCCGTCTGTTCTCCTGCAGAGGGCAACGCAGAGCAACCGGTTCAGAGGCATCAACAAGCTGCAGAGGCCAATAAGTTGCTCCCAACAGGTCCTGTGTTGTTGTATTTGTACTCTTTAACATGATTAATCAGCAGTATACCGTTGACGGTACAGATTTACTTGACTCCTGACTTTGCAATTTGTCTTTCACCGTTTTATGTGAAGCGCTTTAAATTGCTTTGTTGCTGAATAAATGTAGAAAAAAAGTCATGAAGCATACGAGTAGATAACTGTAATATTGATAGAAAACCCAACTCGGTTTCTGATGCAGCCAATGACACATTAATAGATATTAGTGTGGAGATGGATATAAAAACAGAAGTAATGTATTTTCATGAATCCTCTCACTTTCTAACACTTAGACCAGATATGTAAACAATAACCGTAACGTTTTAACTGTGATCATAAGTGTTGTGCAGCACCGACCTCGACTCTCCTCGGTGAACGTGTTGATGTTGTGGACCGCCTGGTTGAGGTTGTGCAGAGTCATCTGCTTCAGGTACTTCGGTAAACTCTGGAACTCGCTCTCTGACACCTCAGACAACCTCACAGCTCTGACAAGAGACACACAACACAAAGTACAGGCGGCGGGAATGATACGAGGACGGCAGAAATAAAGCAACAAGATGGAAGGAAATAAACATCATGAGTAGAAAAAGAGAACTAACCACCTCTAAATCCACCAAATACATCAACATACACAAATTATACTACTTTTAATGTTGTGTTTCTTCTACTCTTCCAAGTGGATCAAGTGGTGAGAGGGAAGTGTTTCTTTACCTGATTTTATTATTTCCTGGCCGGACATTTGGGTGCACAACCGCCATGGCCGTCCTCTTCAACTGAGGCTGGGTCAGAAGCTTCAAAAGAAAAAGAGAAATCATGAGAACATGGAATTTGATGTTGTGTCAAACTAACTTAAAGTCTCTCCAAGTTGTTTTTGTTTTGAGCCATGAAGTCATGAGATAAAACCAAAGGCTGGGACGTGGATCCGTGAGAGTGACCGGGGCTCACTTTACAGATGTCCTGTGTGACTGAGCTGTCGACGGACATCTCCGCGGTGCTTGGCTCCTGGTCGTCCGTCCTGAGGCGGGGCGTCCCGAAGCTGAACTCCTGAGTGGGTCCGTCCAGCTCCAGACTGGTGACAGTCGACTCCGTGGTCACCTTTTTATGCCCCGACGTCTTCTTCCGCATCTTAGCACTTCTCTGGAGGTTTAACACGAGACAGGTAAACATTAAACAAAAGAGGCTTTTGGTAAAAATGACAGTTTGCATTAATATTGAATTGGAAATATTTGCTATTTATTGTTATATCCGTTGTTTACAAGCCTTTTGTGAACATTCTTTAAATTATTTATTTCAGTGTCTTTGAAAGATCATTTTGCCATTTTTGGGCTACATTTCCCTTCATATAGTGAATCATGATGGTCTGTATAGACTGTCTTTAAATGTACACATTCACCATCATCATCATGACCATTGTATCGTGAGTGAAATGTGATTTGAGGAACCTTTTCACTGACTGGAGTAACAACCTTCTATTCAATATACAATGAAAACAAATCAATAACAGCATCATTCAAATTAAATATGGTATCTGTAAACTACATTTAAAGTGAATATTTGGGCTGTAACTGAGTAGACTCAGACTTAACGTTTATCTTACTTATTAGCTAAAGAACCCTTTTCCTGTTTGTGGGCGGAGCTTAAGTGGAGGCAGACCAATTCTCTGAACTTGTTACTCAAAGCTGGCAAGTTTTATTATTTATAAAATGGCTAAAGAAAACATGCGTTTCTCTCATTATGTACTGCTCTTACTACAGTCATGTACAGCCGGCCGTCTAGTTTAAACCTTTAGCATCTGGCTGAGGAGGTTAGCAGAAGGCTAAGCTAAACTATTAGCAACATCTCTGGTGTAGCTCGCTGGAGCCGTCTACTCTGAGGTGATTGGTGTTTTCCTCCAGTCTTTCCTTTGTTTAGCCTCCAGCTAACACCGCGACATCATCATGACGTTCTATCGCGTAATTAAAATGTGCACCAAGGCGTGTAGCTCCTCCCACATTAAAGACCTGCGGGGATGACCCCGGATCTCTGTCGGGGAGTCACATTATCAATCGATCTATCTTCATTGTGAATTAGAAAATGGTCGGCGAACCACCCGGTACCCTATCTGGCCCGCGGACCACAGGTTGAGTTTCTCTAATCTGGGAGGAAAAAGTGCTTCTGTCTTACGGTTTGTAAAGAATTTCCCAAAACAGACTCCAGGTTCGGCATCTCCGGCATCTGCTTGTCCTCCACGCTGGTCACATCTGGAACATCGTATTCCCAGAGCCGCTTGGAGCCGGTCGCTCTGCTGCGAGGTGACGGAGGGTCGGAGGTGTCGGCCTCGTCGTCGTCAGCTCGCATGTTGATCGGCTCAGCCTTACGAGCGCTCTGTGAACACAAACGCGTTAAAAACTCTGAAGTTCAGCGATTCTGGATGAGCAAATTAAAGAAACGTATTATGAATATTTAAACTTGTGCACCTTTCTGGAGGTGGCCATGCGGTTCAAGTACGGGGTCTGAAACACGGGGACCTCGGGGGTGGAGGGCAGGTTTCCAGGTTGACCGGGGGGGGATTCTAGGTCACCGTCGCCTTGTGCCGGTTGGGAGCAGCGGCCGTTTGTCTTTCTGATTTTAAACCCCGGAGTGTAAAACACAGGCGGCTCCGGAGACACCAAGTCCGGTTCTGGAGGCAATAAAGAACAATGTGATGCAAAAAGAGACAGAAAAACACCTTCATCTAATATTCACTCATAACTTTAAACCAAAGTTTCTTTAAAATAAGTTCTTACCCAGTATTGTAGAGGTACAATTCCATGTTTTATTCCCACTAGAAGTACTATCGTGAACAATTTAACACAATGATTTATGATTGAGAGCAATTTTAGAAGAAAACTCTTAAATTCCTAGTTCAGCATAATTAAAAGCAACAGAAAAGTAGATTATTGTCTAAATGTGGGGAAAAGATTACTGTGATTAGTGATGAAACCTGATATATAAAACACGTATTTAATCCTGTTTACTTCATTTACATCAACAAGAAGTTTCTCATTAAAATAGGCAAAGTTCTTGTGTTTTAAAACGTGAAAGAAAAAAGTATTGTCTGATGGAAGTTGAGGCGTAAACTTAAAACACCAGTGAAGAAGAGGAGGAAGCTCCAGAGTTTCATACCCTTTGAGTGCAAACCCTCCATGAGGATGTTCACTGGTGGTCTCGGCATCTCTAGAGCTGGTCTGTAAAGCAACGGACGCTCATGAAGCAGAAATAACAGACGGGTCTTTAGCAGCACTGCACACTGCCATTAGGTCACATGTTATATCGTGCACTGCTCAGAACGCTCTACCTTTGGGGCTTTTCAACATTCTTCCGGAAAAGATCCATCGTGAAGTCGTTGTTCAGACACATGGTGTGCTCTGAAAGGCCAAAGTCAGGCATCTGAGGCGTCAGCAGCTCATCGTCGTCGTCCATCCGCAGGGCCCGTTTGGGGGTCAAGGCCATGTGTGGCGGTGGTCCGGGGGTGTTGAGCGACGGGTGAGGGAGGCTCAACTCGGGCATCGGGGGAACCTCAGAGCACAAACTGGCCAGAGCCCTCTTCATCTCCACCTCGGAGAGGCCGAAATCAGAGAGCTGAGGGGTCCGCAGCACGTCGGTGAAGAGCGGCGGCGGTGGTGATGAGGAGCAACTTCCTCCATCTTCCTCCTGGCTTCCTCCTCCTCCCGTTGATGAGTTAGCTTCATTCTCCTCTGCTGCTTCATCTTCAGCCTCCAACGCCTCATCCTTGGCTTCTGTGGAGGGAAAAAAGTCACAATGAAAGATACTAAGTTTGGTCTCTGGTGGTCTTGTCAGTAAATACGCACTGGTTGGTCTCTGGTGGTCTTGTCAGTAAATACTCACTGGTTGGTCTCTGGTGGTCTTGTCAGTAAATACTCACTGGTTGGTCTCTGGTGGTCTTGTCAGTAAATACTCACTGGTTGGTCTCTGGTGGTCTTGTCAGTAAATACTCACTGGTTGGTCTCTGGTAGTCTTGATAACCGTATTTTTCCCAGTGTCCCTTCAGCGTCCGGATGTCCGTGGAGACCTTCTGCTCCATCACTCGACAGGCCTTAATGAAGCTGCTCACCTCGTTCTCCTGCGCTCTCTGCTGAGCAATCTGACCCTGGATCTGCCCCTGTGTGAGGCAAAGAAAACCACCAGAGTCCATCACTACTCTTCTTTTAAATCTACTTTTAACCTGTGAAGTTACTTATGTATGTTTGTTTTGTGCTGTTCCTTACTGTTATGTCATCTATTTTTACATTATCTATTTTTATTTTATATTATAATCACTTCTATTGTTTCTGTTTTTAACATGTAAAGCGTCTTTGAGTACCTTTTAAAGCGCTATACAAATAAAATGTGTTATTATTATTAATAGGCCCACAGATTCGTGGTGCGTGTGTGATTAAAATATGTAATATTTTAAAGATAGCATTTTCCTATTAATTTAACTTTTTTCCTTAAAAATTTAAATTATTATATCTATATATTTAATACTAATATATAAAAATAAATTATTATTTATTTCCCCATAAATCAAAAATATATATTTTCCATAAAATATCACAATAATTCACAAATCCACAAAGTGATGTCACACATGCGTTAACTAAAAGGTTTAAACCATATTAATGTTATATTAATGTTAGTTGTATTGCTGTGTTAACACTCACACAAAACTCCATGTAAAGTCTCAGCTTTCTGTCAGTTAGTTTCCACCAACTGTCGTGATGACGTCACGTCATCAAACGGTAATTTATTTTAAAAAAGACACCAAATAACTTCAGTAACTTTAACACACTGAACGTCCGAAGCAGTTTGTGTATTTGATTAAAGTGAATGGTATAAAACTATGAAACACAACACGTCTCATTATGCCGTTTAAACGACATTCTCTTAAAATGTGAGATAAATGAACGGAGTCTGGTGTACAGAGTTTTCATCGGCTTCCGTACCTTCAGCTCCCTGACGTCACAGTTCACTTCGTGATACGCTCGAATGGCTTTCGCTGTAGAGTCTGTAAATAAAAGATGAATATTAAAACTAGTTAAATGATCTAAACAACAACATGTTAACCGTCACTCACACCTCTACTCACCGCTGTCGTCGTCGTTCCGGTTTTCAAACACTTGCTGGAGCTTCACAGTTTCGGACTCTAGAGTCACCGCCAGCTTTCTGAGCGCGGTAAAGAACCGGGCCGTCGGGTCCATTATTAAAAAATGTTTTAAAAAATCCTACAATTACTCCGTTTGTTTACCTTCTCTCCTCTGGGCAGACAAAACGGTTCGTTTTTACCGCCTTTGTTTTCCCCGGCTTCAACCGGAAGCTTCGTCAGCTTCTTCTTCTTCGTGGGTTTTAGGCGCTCAATGTCCAAATAGTCTCATTAGCGCCTCCTATCACTTTTTTATTTTTATTCCGGTATTTGTTCACAGACATGCAAAAAGGTCAAGTGTTTTTTACAGATGGACACACACACACGCGCGCGCGTGCGCGCGCACACACACACACACACACACACACACACACACACACACACACGCACACACACACACACACACACAAAAAGGAAAGCATATAAATAATTAAAGATAAAAAATACAACAAAAACAAAGATAGTCCTCAAATAAATAGCAGGTATAACAAAAATTTAGATTTGTAAAAGCCCCTTTTTAAAGTTTACAACGATATATATACATGGTAGTTAGGATTGTTTTTATTTTTACGAATCAGGAGTGCAAATGACTTGTTTATGATTATATTCTTCTTCTTCTATACTTTGAGGAGACATAGACGTGCATTGTGGCATCCAACATTATTCAAACTTCTGTGTAAGTAATTATAGTTGAGTGTTTGCTGTGGAGGAAGCAGTACTCAGATCTTGTACTTGGTAGTAAGTTAGTAATAAAAGTAACAACACCACAGTGTAGAAATACTCTGTTACGTCTCATTTTAAATGGTTCTTAAGTTAAAATACAAAAATGTACCAAAGGAAAAAATACCAATTATGCAGAATGGGCCATTTCAGAATAATGTTTATCATATTATTGTATCACAATAATTGATTCATTAATGTGTTTATTACTTTTATATTACAGCTGGTAAAGTGGAGTTAATTTGAATGACTTTATCTGCTGGGTCTCTTGTGAATTAACAGTAAATAATGAGGCCCTGCAGCCAGAAGATGGAACTGTTTTTCAGTAAACAACAGAGGTCAGGTCTGATGACTTCAGTCCAGGTCCAGATTAGTTTGGACCTTCCAGTAACACAACAGCTGACACACACAGCACCACGACACAACTACAGGAAAGTCAAATACAAGTGAAAGAGTTCAGAGTGAGGAGCAAAAATCAACAGTTCAATCAACAACAACAGATTATGAAATTAGTGGATCAAAAACTACTTGAATCTGAATCTAAATTTATTTCATACACAAGAGCACATCCAAATAATGATAATAATTTGAATATAAATTACAATGAATAAGAACTACCAGCAAGCTACTTTAACATGTAACTTGTTTACCCACAAAGAGACACAAAAACTACTAAAAGTAAATAAAGAAACACCACAAAGAGACACAAAAACTATTAAAAGTAAATAAAGAAACACCACAAAGAGACACAAAAACTATTAAAAGTAAATAAAGAAACACCACAAAGAGACACAAAAACTACTTTGGGATAATTTTTGGATTGTAAAAAATGACATTTTATTAGCATTTTAATATTGGGCATTGCAGGCCAGTGCTCTCTGAGTGCCCTTCCCTTAATACACCATAATTAAACGTTAAATATAAAAATGAAAAAGGAACTGAAATACCACATTGACACATTTCTATTGTTAAAACAGTCAGAAAAGTCTTTTCACTACTTGAAACACGATGCAAACATGAAGCCGGCTGCTGCAAAATAAACTACTAGTTTAAATACACTTCACTATTCCCCACCACTGATTCTACTTCCTCCTCTCAAGGAGAACTCTTATCAGACTACCTGGTTCTTCAGGTGAGTGTATAAATACTGGACACACAGTGAAGGTCGGTACTAACGTGCACATGGAACAAACAAGGTGAGTTTAAAAAAAAGAGCTCAAGTTTGATCAGGTAGATTTAGAACAAATTCAGTCATTTCTAAATAATGTCAAAACGTTTTTACACCAGTCATCAAAAATGTGGCGTTAACTGTTTTCTTATTTATTCATATTTTCATGTTTTTTCTTATTAGTTCTGGAGCCATGGCGATGTTTGGAAAGGTTTTGGAGCCAGTGGGCTACATGCAGACTGTGAGGTGAGTTTAAACTCCTAAAAATAAAATATTATACTTTTCCATATGCAGAAATTGTCACATTTGTATGTGATGTTTTTTCAGGGTCCTGGTCCAGGGCATCTGCTCCTATCTGGGCGGCAGCGCCACAGCAGAGGAGAGCGAGTTGGCCAAGAAGAACCTGGACCACATCGATCAGGAGCTGGGAGCGTCGGGTCACGGCCTGCTGGACGACCAGGAGGTGCACCGGCTGGAGGATGACCTGGCCGTGGTGTACTACCAGCTGGGCACAGCGGTGAGGAAACGGCCCCATTCAGGGATGCTTAGTAGAGGCAGCTACTTTTATTTTGGAGGGTAGTCTAATATCAGCTTAGTAAGGAAGTGTGGAGCCCAGTGCTGCCAAATTTATAAAATAATATGCAGGTGTACAATACCATGTGTACTTCTTGAGATTGCCTATTTTCCTTCCCCAGGAAGTTGGATACGAAACAAAGGGAGAAGGATTTGGTAGAATAAAAACTAAAGAGTGTTCTGCTGCTAGATGGAGAGAGAACACATGCAGCTCCTTTAAATCTAACGAGTAGTTTTTTAAACACGGTCCAGGGCTCTTAAGGCGGAGCTGACCTTGAGGAGGAACAAGCGTTCTGCCAATTTCCTGAACTAATGCGTGACTGAACCCATCATCCTAAGCGTATTATGTAAATGTGGATATGTGGCCGGATGTGTGACTGGAGCATCTGTTTAGTTCTACCGGTCAGTATTAACAGGCTTATGCTTTTTATTTCCTCTATTTAATTATGTCAAAATGTACAAATATCAGTTCATCGCTTAAGTTTTCCCTGTCATCAACTGAATTAAGTGAACTGAGCTCACTGCTGTTTAGTGTAGATGTGTTTAAGTGATGAATAATCAGTGCCAGTGTCTGTGTAGGTCACTTCTGGAGTGAGAATATGAAAGAAAACAAGACTCTACTCAGTAAATAGACCAGAGACACAACACAACTACAAATAGTCACAACAAAACTATGACAGACAGTCACAACACGACTGAAAGATAAACAAAAGGACCACAAAGACACAAAAGAACAATAAAGAGTCACAACATGACCTCAAAGAGACACAAAACAACACAAAATAGACACAATACAACCACAAAGATAAAAAATTGACAACAACGAGACATATTCTGAGTATTTGTAGTTACAGTTACTTATTCATATTATTCCATACAAAAATATCAAAAATTGTTGATTTGACATTTGTTTATTACACTGTAACTATTAATAAAGCCCCATTTAAAAGCTTAGACCCCCCCCCCATTGAGCCTCTCTCCCCCCGGCTTGTTCCAGGTGAGGGCCCAGTCAGACTTCACCAAGAAGGAGACGGAGGTGTTCCTGCAGTACGTGCAGGACTACCGGCTGGAGAGGCAGCTGACGGCGCTCTACAGCCGCCTGATGGGCGTGTCGGCGCTCACCGACCAGCCCACGCTGCTGGAGGAGCTCATCCTGAGCCGCAAGCCCAAACGCTGGGAGCTGAGGGAGTTCTGCGTCAAGGTCGGTGAGAAAGGTGGAGGGGGGTGGGGGTCCTCTGTGTGTGTGTGTGTGTGTGTGTGTGGGGGGGGGGGGGGGGGGTCTCTGTGTTCAACTCGTCTCCCTGCAGGGGGTCATTAAAAGTTCCATTTCACAACTCATTATACAAGGACACACACTCCTGCAGGAAGCCTGAGATGACGCAGCAATCTGACGCGCACACACACACGCCCGCCCGCCCGCCCACACACACACACACACACACACACACACACACACACACACACACACACACACACACACACACACACACACACAGAAAGTATGCTGCATCCATCTTCTTGGTATGAAAATAAACTGAATATTTAATCTAGCAGAGCTGTGACCTTCTGTTGTCTTTCTCTGTGTGCTGAGTTGGCAAATTCCCTTTCGCCTCCTGGTACGGGAACACACTTTATTATCCAGTAAAAGGAGCTGCTCGGCTTTTAAACTTCAATTTAAAACAGGAATTTTAAAGCAACAACGTTACATAACTGTGATTAAAGTGTGACACGTTTCAGTGCACATATGTCCTTTATTTACATACGGTCAAATGGAGCTTTCCTTCATTTCTTATGTTAAATTGACCAAAATAACCCCAAGTGGCTGGATGGTCAATTTCCATGAGTCCATCTGCCCTAGTGCCCTTGAGCAAGACACATATGCGAATAAATAGACCTTAATAGATACTGCAGAAGTCACCGGCTTTTAATAATAAGCCTGACCTGGTTTTATCCTGCATTTATTAAACTCTATATATGCCATCAACTATACATCTACAACTAGAGAGACACAAACTGACTACGAAGAGACACAAAATGTCCTCAAAGAGACACAATGTGTCCTCAAAGAGACTCAAAACGACCTCAAAGATGAAAATTGACCACAGAGAGACAGAAAATAACTACAAAGAGACACAAAATGGCCACAGAGACACAAATTCACTACAACAATACACAAAATGGCTAAAAAGAAACTCAAAACGACCACAAAGTAACACGGAGCAGGGGCATGTTGTCTAATATTCTGTTGTCGGCTACTCAGAGTAACAAATAGCAGCTATTTATCAATATTATTTCACATAAGAACATCTAACGTTGTTGATTTGGTTGATTTATCAAACTCTATATGTGCCATCGTTTTAGGGGACATTTAAAGAAACAACAAAGTCGTTCAGCACAGCTGCTGTTCTAAAGACAGACATGGTTTTCCTCCTAAAAACTCTCATGAACCGCCTCAGTGCTGAAGCAATTTCCGCTTCAAACTGGTGCTGAACGAGTGATTAGTTTGAGTCGTTCTATTTTCAAGGACTCGGCTGCATAACTGCACTGAGTCATAGTGAACAACTCGATAACAACCAGCCGAGCTTCATTCTGCGTGATGGGCCGAGAAATCCACAGTGTGTTTTTCACTCTGAGGGGAATCTAGTGATCAAAGTCACCGCTGTGGACTCCAGACCGGAGAACCCGACCTTGTTAAGCAAAGGAACCGCAGCCGTGTTTCTTTAACCTTGAAGAACTTATCATGTGTCAACACGTTGGGGGTGATAAGTTAATGCTGCGACAAGAACACAGGAAGATCAGACAAAACCCACGAATGATATGATGAGAAATAAAACCACTGTGCAGATCTGAAATCCTCTGTAACGTCACCAAAAGCTCTGCAGACCCTGGACCTCACAGGGCTCACTTCATTAAGAGAAAGAGCCAAAACAGTCATAACCAGCCTCTGCTCGACAAAAGATCCCAGATGGTTCGGTGCTCTGCTGAACACAACACAGTGTTATAAACAACAACCGTAAAGCGGTGCTATGAGTTTGATGTAAACTACCTCTGTTAGATGCAAAAGATCCGGTGTTGAATCCAGCTCACTTCACTGCAAACATGAAGAAAACCTGAACGCAGAACTTTCTAAACTAACAGCTCATGTGGGTAAAAATACGCAAATATATTGTGTTCTTACGGGCAATGTGGAAGATCAGATCCGAATATTTGTTTAAAACACTCAAAAAATGAATTATCGACAGAATGTGAAGAACTTGTGTTGACAATATGTCAAAGACGTCTGTGTTGTGTTCATAGATTGTAAATAAGAAGTCGTTCATCCCCATCTTGGACTTTGGCCGTCGCCATCTTGTTTTTTTTGCAACCAGTGAACAGGAAGTGACCTTATTAGGACTGAGGAGGAGTGACGTAGAGACGCCGTATACGTCTCTGGTAGACACCTGTCAATCACTGTGTAGCCCCGCCCTAAAGCATCCCCTGCTTTATGGTCTGTTTGACTCTAAATGGACCATAATGTACGAAATGAACATCATGCTGTATTGAAGAAGACTTGAAACTAGAGATTGAGACCATAAACTCATGTTTACAATGTTTACTGACTGTGTGTTTTTGCACAATTTCTGTGGTTCCTCAGATGTTGTCGAAAAGCACATAGTAATGTGTGAACGGGACTTTTAGTTCCTGAGGTCAAAAAGTTATTTATGAGTATTTAGAACATTTACTTAAAATTACTTCTTTGGGCAAACTGAAAATCTGCAAAGCCCAGCTTTAACTTTAACAGCATTCTTGTGGCAAAAGGAACCATCTGGTTCTTCCTGCAGGGTGAAACACATGTCATGAGCTATTTCTGACCACTATTTGAAGGCTTTTATCTTTTTCCTCCCATTACTCTCGACAGATTAACTTCGTCCTGGGCACCGGTCTGCTGTGCCTCTTCACGCAGGCGTCTCTGACGGGCAGAGACCAGGCCCTGCTGATGAAGACCTGGTCCGACCGCATGGGCGCCCTCTACAGGAAAATGAAGAACCAGGGAGGCCGCTGCTTTGGCTACTTCCTGGAGCAAGCGGAGGGTGACGTGCGGCAGCAGCTCCAAGAGGCCGTGCAGAACCGCGCGCCCCCAGAGGAGGCAGCGGCGAGCATCCTGAAGACCCTGGAGAAGAACTATGATTGGCTGCGCTGGGCGGTGATGCTCCACCCCGCCGTGGGACCAATGGAGGACGAGAAGGACGAGGAGCCGGAGGAAGCAAAGGAAGTCTCGCCGCCGCCACAACAACAGCAGCAGCTCAACAATTTGATTTCTGTGGCGTCCGAAGCGCCCGTCCCCCACGTGGTGGCGTGCTACCGCGACACCCCGACGTCGCTGGACAAGAGCCGCATCCACCAGCTCATCGTGGACCTGGAGTGGAAGATCCCCAACCCGCCGCCGGAGGTGTACGCGTCCATCGAGGAAGACCCGGGCAGAGCGCGGCGCTACCTGGCCTCGCGCATGCTGAGCAAGCTGCAGGAGGGCCTGGGGTCCGGCGTGGCGGTCCACGTGGTGCCGGGCAGGATGGAGATGAAGTGCAACTTCCCCCCGGCCTCCTTCTACCTCTACGAGTACAAACACCGGCTGGCCTCGGGCACCGTGTGCGTGTTTGGATGAGAGATGAGTAAAGGCTGTCCTCACACAGATGTTTCATAATCACATCATAGCGTCGGCTTTATTTTCTGTTTGCTTTCACAGTGGTATTAACATGTCTTGTGTAATATTACTTCCGAATAAATGTCATTTTAGAAAAAAAGGACGTACATGTGTTTTTTAAGCCTTCTTTTAAAGGGAAATCTCAGTTTATTACAATTTGGGTCTTATCTAAACCTCCTTAATCCAGACTTAAAGCATCTCAACAAAGACGATGAATCCTAATGATTTTAGTGAGTACAGCCTCACACAGTGGATAGAGTGTTAGCCAACAAGTTCCACGGTTGCATCCAACAAAGCGCCTTGTGGATGGATGTTATAGCGAACATCAAATCCACGCAAGTGAATTTGGAGGAAGCATGCCACCCGCTTTGTTTTCAAAAAGAGAGGAGGGAAGTTATCAGATTCAGATCATTTATGTGTTTTCTTGCCAGATTTGATCGTGAATCTATCGCTGAAGCCCATCAATTGGTTTGGATTGGTGCCGAAAGGACGGCGGCAACGCTTCCCCCAGAAATTGCCTCGCTTTTTTTTTTGTTACTAAATGAACATGCTGTATTGAAGAAGACTTGAAACTAGAGATTGAGACCATAAACTCATGTTTACAATGTTTACTGAGGTAATAAATCAAGAGAGAAGTAGAGTCATTTTCTCATAGACTTCTATACAACCAGAGGAGTCGCCCCCTGGTGGACATTAGAGAGAATGCAGCTTTAACACATGAAGCTTTGACTTCACTCGGCAGAACCGTTGGTTGCCTCCTGGGTTAACTAAATGACGCTGTCCGTGGTGCTGAAGCAGCAGATGGATTTGTAATTATTGCAAGTCGTGCATAAACAAAATGAACCGGGTCTGTCCGTCATGTTCAAATTTAACAAATTGGGGCGCCACATACCACATGGGCCCAAATGACCTGAGCAGCGAGTCCTCAGACCACAGACCACCTTACTTTGTATGAAACCAGAATGTCCGCTCAAGACTTTCCAAATCTTTCTGGTTTTTCTTCACTAACGTTTCCAAACGTCGAGGTTAAATCGCAGCATCAACAAGGAGGCAGAGGTCAAACGTTTGACCCGTCTTTACTGTTGAGGTCTTTTGTTTATTTTACTTATAATGACTGAATAATTATCGGTCAGATTAAAACTGTCCATCTCGTGTCCACACGAGGAATCAGCCACAGTCTTACTGTCCAGGAAATATCCGCGTCTCCTGTCCTTTTTTCGTAAAAACAAAAGTTCCGTATTTGGTCTCACACGAGTCCACCGTCAGAGTCGAGCTCGACCATCTTCTCTAAGTCCTTCTTGACATCTGGGAAGCCCTCCAGCGCCTCCTGAAGGTCGTTCCAGGAGAGAGAGAAGCACTGGCAGTCGGTCAGCGCCTTCACGGTGGCCAGATGTTTGCCTTTGGTCAGCACGCATGTCTCTGTTGTACACACACAGAGGGAACCACAAGAGCGCGGTTAATGAGCGAGTAAACCCTAACGACGGGGATGAGATCTGACAATTAATCCCAAATTAAATAACCGGATTTAGATGAGTTGTTTCGGGAAGCCTGCTTAGCTTCTAAACGCTGCGGAGATTAGGACCTGTTCCCACTTAAAGACAGAGAATTAAATAAATCCCCCAAATTAGAAAACATCGATTTTCTTTACTTTGGTTTAAGAGTGAAGAATGATTCTCGCTCACATATGCAAATAAACTTGTGAGTGACGTGAAAAAGCAACGAATGCTGAGCTATTATCAGTTGGACACTTTTAAAAATCACACTAAACCTGCCAAAAATCTAAATCCATGGATCACTTACTTCCATTTCACAGTAGTAATATTATCACAAAATCTAAAATACATCTTATTCGAAGTAATTAACTAAATGTCCACATGGATGTTGCTTAAACTTTATTTTTTACTTCTCTTATATTCACAAACTGCGTAAATTCAATCGCCTTCCTCTTGTGACATCGAGCCACGCAGATGGCTTTTATTTCATTTGTCCAGATTTTGAAATATCCGCCTCAGCACCCCCCCCCCCCCCCCCACACACACACACACACACACACACACATACAAATAAACGACAACAGCAACATCTTTTCCTAGAAACATGATCCCTGTTACTGTAGGTAATCCACAGAGCGAGCCGTCAGCTGTTTGCACCGGGACTGGTTCTGTGGTCGAGAGCACTTCCAGTGAGAACTGCTCACAGCGAGCTCTGAGGATTATCCAGAGGAGAAGTGACAGATTTTTAAATGGAGTTTGGCACAAAGAGAGACAGCAGCACACCATCCAGCAGCCCTGCCTCACAGAACCTTCCTCAACATTCTCTATGTTTTGTGGATTACAGAGACAGTATTTACAGAAGAAAGAGATGTTACTGCTCATTGTTTCAGTATCTTTTACTTGCTTTGAGCACCACAGCTGCAAATCCATTCACCTCCATTGTTTTGGGGGATGGGCAAAAAAAAAAGAGGTGGATATTTTAAAGAAAATCTGGACAAATAATAAAACTACTGCTTTTAAAAGTATGTCCATACAGAGGTTAATACAGTCCAGTGTGATTATTAATTTAACAACAGCCTAAATGTAAACCTCCAGTGGTCTAATCCCAGTATCTCCAGAGTATTATCCTGAATAAACCAGATATATGTTAGAAAGAACAACCTATTAATGTGATACTGCTTAATAAAAAGTCCCCTAATGCTTAATGTACATAAAAGTGTTTAACAAACCCTCTGAAAGCTCAAAATGTAAAGCACCTTTTATCATTTCCATTCATTGAATTCATTATGTAACACTTGAACAGCATTGTTGTGTACTTATTGTGCTTTTGCTTCAGGTGAAACAGATGTTACCGAGAGGTTATTTTTAAAATTAAAGGGACAGTAGTGATGTTTAGTAGTGTGGTTCTATGAGGTTCTTCTCCAGTCTGTGTTTTACTACAGTAGATGGAGCAAAGTGATGTTCTGCTGTGGACATATTTTAGACTCCTAAAAGAATCTAAATCAGTTAAAGTGAACGCTATATTTAGAATGTTTTCACCTCTTTACCTGTCTGAGGGAACTCAAGCTGTCATCTATGATCTCTACAAACACACCAGACTCCTTTGATAAAATCCTCTCAGAACACAGGAGATGCTGCTCTACTGCTGCCTCCGTCTGTTAGTGAGTTTGTGTTGTTGTGTGACTTTGGTGAATCTGAACTAAACATTTAACGCATTAAAGTCACACAATAACCGTTTGAGACCAGCAACTCCTGTGTTCTGTGAGAGGTAAAAATACAGTTTTTGTCAATGGAGTCTGGTTTGAGAGTATAAATATAGCGTGCACTTAAACTGATATTGACTTTATAAAGGGGGGGTCTTTCTTTTAGGTGAATTAGTACTTCGTATAACCCATTTTTAAAACATTCTATCAGCTATCCCTTTAAATGACTTGAGCTTTGATTTGGTTTGTTAGTATTTTTCTAGAGGCATTAACATAAGATTTCCAGTTAGTTGGGTAGAAACTTTGTAAGGAAAGTTGTAAAACACATCCTGGTGTTGTCTCCGTCTCCCCTCTTACGTGACTATTGCTGTGAGGAAAATCAGATACAATCCAGATTCTCACTAATCAGACGTGAATCCAACTCACCCCCAAAGAAGTCCCCGTCACACAGCTCCCTGTCGTAGGAGTCGGTCTCCATGAGGACCTGGCCGTGGTCGATGAAGAACATGCGGTCGCCTGGGACGTTCTGCCGGACGATGGCGTCGCCCTCCAGGAAAACCTCGTACTCCAGTTTGAAGAGGACGGCGTTGATGAAGTTCTCCTCTCTGGTCTGAAACATTGGCACTTTTCTGAGCAGCCGGCTGCACATCACCATCAGGATTTGCTGGAGAACAAATAAAAACAAATCTACAATTAAGTAAATAAATAAGAAGACAAATGAACATGAGTGAGGTCCAAGCCGTACCTCTTTGAGCGCAGAGGACACGGTGTCCATGACGTCCTTCTCTTGGAACCACTTCCCTCCGTAGCGAGCCTGGTAGTAGTTCGTGATGCGAAGCTGCAGCTCCGGCGGGAGCTTCATGAAGGTCATGTAGTGCTCCAGACGGCTCATCTGTGGGAGGTCACAGGGATGTTTTCAGGGTCCACCACCCATCAACATTCATACATGACACACAGCGTCACAGCAGCATGTTTAATCATGTATCTGTGATGTGATTCAAAGCCAGGTGCATTGTGGTCTGTCAGAGAACACCTTTTACAATAAATGTGTCCGTTTTTATCCTTAAAATTAAGCGTTAAGCCTAAAACCAACTGTTACAAAACTTCCTCTCTTAAGTTTGTTATGGTCTTCTACTCTAAGTTCTCTTTTGTCGATTGCTGATGATGTTATCTTATTTAACTAAATAACTGACTCATTACGTTAAGCCCTGATGCCAACAGTCATTATTATTTAAGATCATTTTTTATGCCGTATTTATTGATTTTTCATACACAAAATTTAAATAATTTGACAGCGCTTGTGAGTGAAAGTGTCATGTTGTTGTAGCACAATAGACGAAATAGAAAAATAACAACAACCTACAACAACCTACAACAACCTACAACAACCTACAACAACCTACAACACCCATCAACTGAAACAAAAGGAAGGAAAACAAAACACAAAAACTTGGTCATATCGTATATATTGCAGTGAAGTTATACAAAAAATAAGAACACATTTTTTAAAATAAAATTACAAAAAAATAAAATTAAAATAAATAATGTAACTTATGTCCCTATCAACAAAAAATATTTAGTTTTTATTATTGTTGTGGCAAATTCCATTCCAGTCCATTCCTACCCCATTTTTTAGACTCAATGGGACGTGATCATTTGAATAAATATGCAGGGAAATAAAGAAATAAGCCATGAAACATATTAGTAAAAGACTAAACAAACGGACTGAAATGCTCTCCCTCTCCCTAGATTACATTAAAGTTTCCCAAACATGCGAAAATAATCCGTGTTTCTGCTTCACTGCGTACAGTAGCTGGTGCATACTGAGACGTGTCTTCTTACCTTGCTCTTGTACTCCTTGGCGGCCGGGTCGGTGTTGGCGATCATGGTCGTAGCGTTGGCCACGAGGACGGTGTACATCAGACAGCCGGACACCATGCTGACCATGACGATCCACATTTCCACATAATCTGGAGAACAAGACAGCGACACTCGCGCTCGTTTAGTGTGAACCGGCGGGTATTTATATCTGAGGGAGAATGTGATACCTGTGCTGTTTTTAGAGGCAGACAAAGAAAAATCTATAATTCTCACTTGTTGGCGCGTCCATGGAGCCGTACGAGAGGGCGATCATCTGGGAGAGAGCTCGGAAAACTCCCCAGGAGTACTTCACGCTCACCGTAGCATTCTGGAGGAAAGGAAACATAATTAATGCAACGTTTTGTAGATCTGGGGCTTCACAACACCAACAAATACTCACATGAATTTAAACTACAGCATGTGGTAGAGATGTTTAAAGTAATACTACATGTTTTTTGTTTAAATATTCACTTTAACCATTTCAGCAATTCCTTGATTACTAAAGTAGTTGATGACTCATCTTCAACATTCACAAAACCTCATTAACCAGCGATGGAAGAAGTATTCAGTACAAGTACGAATACCACACTGAATACCACACATAAAGGAACACTTCAATATAAGTACAATATTTAACTCTGAGGTGTAGTACAGTAAAAAGTACAATATGTACCTCTGAGGTGTAGTACAGTAAAAAGTACAATATTTAACTCTGAGGTGTAGTGGAGGAGAAGTAGAAAACCCCCAGTACCTTGTATATATATATATATATATACATATATATATATATATATATATATATATATATACATATATATATATATATATATATATATATATATATATACATATATATATATATATATATATATATATATATATATATGTATATATATATATATATATATATACACACCCCTACACCTGTGTAAATGTACATCACGACGTCATTCACACTCTGTGTGTTTGAGATAAATGAGTCTCACCATCAGGTTTTCCTTTCGGACCCAGCAGTCGGTGGGAAACTCCTCCAGCATCGGCACAAAGTACTGGATGCAGCCGTTCCAGTGACACAGCAGGAAAATCATCATGAACAGAGACAAGATGCGGAAGAAGAGGCGGACCACCTCCAGGTTTGCATTAGACACCTGTCGGGAAGAGATGACATGAAAACATGTGACTGTAAGGGGATCAAACACAGACGTACTGCAGGATATTCACTCACTCGCTGTGCACACTGGTGCATCAAAAACATAAGAATATCTTCATCTTCAGGCAAGTTATTACGTTTTCTCACTGGCTAAGTTACAGTAACTCACGATTTGTTAACAATAAAAACCTCATACAGTAGATCAAGTAGTTATATTATGAGGATGATACAGAAAAAAAACAAAAGCAAGACTGAAACAAGGACGAGGAGACTGCGCTGGCTGGATCATGTGATTCCAAAGGAGGCAAAAGTAAAACCTGTAAGCCCAAACATGACCTGGCACCAAAGAGACGGACGAGCGAGCCAAGATTAACTCAACATTGAGGAGGAGGCTCAACAAATGCAGGGAGCTCAATGAGGCCTTTTGGGGATTAGTTAAGTAAACAGATTTATACGTAAAATTAAAAATAAATCAGGATGGAAAACATCTGTAGTGGAGTTTCCACCGCTACAACTAAAACCATTTATGTCTGCAGCTGGAAGACGATTGAAGGCGTGGAGTTACACAGACATACATTATGCAACATCAAGATTGAGTTCCAGGATATATCGTGTTTCATTACGAGATTACCACGGAGAACATCGAAGAGAGTCTGAAGTGTCCTTCAACTTTATTCTTGAATTTACAAAAACTCGTGTCGATGTTTTACAAGACGACATTCATGAGCGTTCTAAGTTAGATTAGTCGTGGGATGCCAGGTCTGGTAAAGTGTCTGCAGGTTATCGGAGAGCGGCTGATTGAGTTTCAAAGCTTTTGGAGACCGTGTGAACTTACTTTCTCCACTTCGTTGAAGAAGCGGACGAGTCGGGACACCCGAGCCAGCCGGATCAAGCTGAGGATCCGCACGAACATCAGGATCCTCATCATCTTGTTGGTCTTGGACGGGTTGTCGTCGTTGTGGTAATGTAAGTCCTGGGGTAATAAAATACAGATGTTTTTATTGATTTATATTATTACTTCATATGTCTGAGTGTATTTATATCACACTGTTATTACCCAAAGACATGTGAATATTACTCGTGGTTAGATACTAAACTGCATTTTGTTGTATTTGTACTCAAGCAGCGACAATTAAGTTGAATCTGCGTGTTACATAAGTTCCTATTAATAAATCATGACGAACAAATAAAGTAAAAACAAATGATTGTGTTTGTGAACTGACAAATAATGCAGCGCGCTGTTGGCTGTTTTCTGCTTCAACAGCTTCTTCATTATGAATTGAAAATGTCTAATTACTTCAAGTATAACTAGTACTAGTTAGCATCCTTTTTTAAATGATCATTATACAAATACAAAACCAAAATCCAGTTACATAAAAGAAATACATTTAAGCAAATAATATAAACAAACATTTGGTAAGAGCAAAGGAATAACATTTATTGTTCTCTTTTAAAAACAATAGTTCCCATTATGAACACGCACATTAAATGTTCATATAATGTACCTGGATCACAATGAACCTACGAGTAAGTATCTAATATCTAAAGAACGAGATTAATGGAAACATGTCCGTCCATGAACAAAGTGCATAACTGTGTTTGTGAACTGACAAATAATGCAGCACGCTGTTGGCTGTTTTCTGCTTCTTCTTCATTATGAATTGAAAATGTCCTTTGACTTGAAGTATAACTAGTTGTAAGTATCTTTTTTAAAGAATTATTCAAATTCAAATTCAAAATCACAGTTCCATAAAATACATGCATTTAGGCAAACGATACCAAACAAAGCTCTTGCTGAGAGCAAAGGATTAACATTAGTTTGTATAATCGACCTGGATTGTAATGAATGAACCGACTAGTAAGAAAAGTTTGACATGATTTGTTCAGAGCTGGACAACTAACTTTTTTTTGTGAACTGACGAATGCTGTAGCAGCATGTTTTCTGCTGACACAGCATGTTCATTATGACAAGTGAAAATGTCTTATTACTGGATACAAAACCACAATCCCAGTTACATAAATATACATAAATATAGAAAAAATAGCAACCCTGTTGTTGAGAGCAAGCTAATCTTTTTCTTCTTTCTGAAAAACAATGATTAAATCTTTACATAATGAACCCGGATTACAACTAATCAACCCGGTCGTAAGTATATATATATAAAAACAGAGATTAATTCAAACATGTCCAGTCATGAACAATGTGCATAATTGCTTGTGTGAAGTGACAAAATGCTGCAGCAGCACATTTTCTGCCTCAACAAGCTGCTCATTATTACCGCAAACAGCAGAATGTAGCCGATCGGGAACGCGGCGATGACGTCCGGTATGAACCACGTCCTCAGGTAACTGACTCGGATCCGCTTGAGATCCAGAATAGCTTCCTGTGAGAGAGGACGGAGCAGAGGATGGATGAGGACGGATGAGGACGGAGCAGAGGATGGATGAGGACGGATGAGGACGGAGCAGAGGATGGATGAGGACGGATGAGGACGGATGAGGACGGATGAGGATGGATGAGGATGGATGAGGATGGATGAGGATGGATGAGGCGAACCAGATGTATAATTAAAGACTCTGAACGTGAACCAATAGTTTGGGGGAGTTTGTCCAAAATGAAGGGAGACATTGGTGCCAGGAAACATCTCTGAAGCGCACATGAATGAATAAATCATGCACTTTATTATTACTTTCAATATACTATGTGCTATATAATCTTTTTACTGCTTTTCAATATCAACTCTCAATATCATGCTTTTCTATTTTAGTTTCTATTTGGCACTGGTGATCTTCTTAAACTCTGTATTTTTACTCTTGTATCTAATCTTTTGTTGTAATTTACTTTTTATAAATTATATTAGTAGATTCTTTTATTTACTTTACTCTTATTGCTATTCTGTTCTAGTTTACATCAGAGTTACTTCTTTTACACTTACTAATTATTACTCTATTGATCATTTTTGTTTATATTTAATGCTATTGTCTTATTAATCTTTGATCAAACTCTGGCACAAGAGTTTCCTTTGGGAATAATAAAGTTTGTATCTTATCTTGAGCTCAACCAGATGCTTGAATCAGACTAAACACTATAAACCACACCACAGATGTGCCATTTCTGATTGGCAAGATAGAGGTCGCCAAGTACGAGCAGATGAAAACAAAACAGGATGTAAAGTGCATAATACTTAATTGGAAATGTTATACTTCTCGTTTATAATCCCTGTTATAAAATCAAACAGCAGGTGCCAGTTTCACCAATGTCCAGGAGCTGAAGAGGAGGGTGGGGGGGGTTTTGTTAATCTAGCCTTTTCATGTATTGAGTAGATTACAGATGAGATGGATTGTACGTGCTCGTGTGCGCCGGGATTATAGTCTCCCAGATTGTGTCTGAAAATAGAGCGAAGGCACTCTCACCTCGCTGTCCTCTGTTATGATGCCCATACGGAAATTCAGAGCCACGTCTATCAGGAACAGCGTGTCTGAAAACACGTTGAATCCTTCCCACGCCAGCCCGCTGTTTCCGTCCAGGAACGCGATCTCCATGGGAATCCCGATCAGGTTGAGGAACGTGATGGCCATCATGCACATGATGTAGTAACTCCTGCAGGAGAAGATCACACAAGAACAAAACAGGGAGTCTGAGATCCTGTTTTCCATGTTTGGATTGTGGCGGGAAAGTCCCTCACTAAATACTCTGGTGCTGTAACTGCACATGTCCTCAAGTAACTCTGCTCTCTGATCCCCTCTCTGTTTCCACTCCCTCGGATCACCTTACAAGCCAATAATAACAATACCGCATCAATAATGCAGATATCCGGTATCATCTTAAAAATCTCTTCACAAAACTAGAATTTCAAGAGTGGAAATCTTTTTTTATTCTCCTTTACCGATTATCAGTTTGTTTTGATTTAATGTTTACTTGCTCTTTGTATTTTATGCTAATTATGCTGCATAACTTTTTTCTTTTTCTGTTTTTACGTTTGCAAAAGTGCAAAACAAATCATTATTATAATTAATACATGCTTATTGTTAATTATGAGTAATGCAACAAGCATGTTACGGAGTGGGGCTGCAACTCACTGACTAATCTGATGATTATTTTATTGATTCATCTTTAAAAAGTTTATAAAAAGTCTCAACGTGACGTCATTAACATGCTTGTTTCCCTAAATAACATCCCAACACCTACACAGGAGACAAAGAAGAAACAGCAAATCTGTCAACTGGAGAACTAAAAGATGTTTCCCTTTAAAATAAAATCAATTATAATAATAGTTGCAGATTATCTTTCTATCAACTGATTAATCAATGAATCCCCTAACCTTTACAGCTGTAACATGAATAAACAAAAGAAGATAATACTCTTAATCCATGATGCAAAACCAAGCAAAGAAACAGGCAGAAACTTGCAGAAACTGGACAACTTTGAAAGAGACGGTGAGACTAAAAGTGGAGTTGGTGTCTCCACAGGACTGACCTGAATCTATCAGATATATTAAATACCTCATGAGGCTGAACGGGTGGATGACAAAGACTCCGCTCTGCAGCTGCCGCCTGCACTCCTGCTCCACGGCCATCTCGCTGCCGTACACGTACAGCGACTGCCTGTTCAGCTGCGGGAGAAGCAGGGCTCTCCATCCACAGGTGGCCGTGGTGCATCTGGCGGCGGGACCTTTTAGTTTCTCCATGACCCGACTTCGGTCCTCCCCCCTCCGATCAGCCGAACGCGCAGTCCATCCTCCCTCTGCTGCTGCTGCTGCTGCTGCTGCTGCTGCTGCTTCTGAGGATAAGTGGAGTCTGAGGATGCTGGTCCTGACCTCCCCTCTTGGTCACAAGATAATTTTCCATCAAGGGCTCCAAAACCTCAGGGCTTATTGGAGCTGTGGAGCGAAGCCAGTGGATAGCCGCCTTTCTACTCCCTCCCTCCCTCCCTCTCTCTGTCTCTCTCTCTCTCTATCTCTATCTCTCTATTTCTGCCCTCACCCAGTCCCTCCACTTCTTTTCTTTTTCTACCCAGCTCATCAACTATTCAGTATCTGTGTCTCATCCCCACATGAATCAAGCCATGTCAAGAGGGTAAGGTCCAGCTCACATTAATACTGAAGACAATGGCATGTGTGTGTGTGTGTGTGTGTGTGTGTGTGTGTGTGTGTGTGTGTGTGTGTGTGTGTGTGTGTGTGTGTGTGTATGTGTGGGCATCGCAGTTATTGTCATGTGAACTCGACATCTGGCAGCGAGTGCAGGGACAAGTTCAGCAGCCGGGGATGTAATTAAACACTGTACTGTGTTACCTGATGCTGCACATATGCTCTCAGCTCCGAGCAGCTCCCGCGTTGTTTATTTGCACATTTCACATATGTAACAAAAAAACAAACGGAAGCCAGAATATTTCATTTCAAGGACTGCAAAGTAGAAGATTCATACTATTCTTTTAATCCTGAAGGTTTGTCAGGATTAAAGCAACGGTTGAAACACAAAAGACATGGAAATGACAGTGCAGGATGTAGCAGCACGGAGGGATTAGCTGAGGGGTCATGGCAGTGACAGCTTAGTGCATGAGATGTGTCTAATATTGTGAGGGATATTGGACGGGATTATTTTTTTTCAACAAACAATGTTTGACGTGTAGTAGAGAGATACAGGAAACACTTATCTATCACATACCGGCAGCCTTTCAGGTCAGAGTTTAATAGTTTTGACAGAGTGTTTTCACAGGATTAAGACGTTTAGAACATAGTTTGATGTCAAACCTATTCTTTAAATAACTGTTGAGCATTAATTCCAGCTAGCAACCAAATCCCCCCAAAAAGATGACAAAATATGTTGTTTTTCAAAAACAACCTTTTTTGAAAACTATAATAAGATGTGGTGATCTTTAAGCATGAGAAAGAAGAGCTACTTGGCGCTGTATATCTGGAGTTTTGGTTTAGTCAGCGGCTCGTTGTTTACAGTCCGATAAGCAGCTTGAGATACCAGAGAGACAGAAAACGTTCACTGGATTGTTTCACAAGTTGCCAATTTATTAGCTAATTTTAAAACCAATACAAAATTGAAAACATGGTCAGATGCCGGTGCTTTTGGGCCGATGTGCTTTGCTGTCAACACTGTTGACCTGCGTTACACAAAGCCTGCTTGATTGTGATTAGTGATTGTGACTAGTCTATGTCCAACAAAGGACAGAGTTTATCGGAGTATACGTTAGATGAGTAAATATTAATTCGCTGAGTCTACTGATTAAGAAAGACAAAGACTGCTCACGCTGCGTGCACACAGGAAGACGAGAAGGCAGACGATCAGGACTCGGCCCTGACACCTCTCCTCCTTCAGGGGGCAGGTTTCTAAAGGAAACACCAAAACAAAGGCTTCAGATAAGACTGAGAATCATCTCAAGGGCATCTCAACACCACTTGCATTGGTGCGACACAATATGGATTCTGTGGAGAGCAGAGCAGAGAATGCAGCAAAGTATGTTTCAAATAGAGGAGCATGTCTAACACACGGTACCGAGCAAAATGAATAATATGCTTACTTGCTCATTTATCTAGCACACAGCTGGCCCTCCAACCAGAACAAGAGACTCGTGCTTCTGCTTACGCACTGCTTCGCTGTGCTGACGTACTGTAGAGCCAGCAGACATGTGAAAACACACTTCTTCATGTATTGTAGGACAGAAAATAAACACTTTTCATCTTATGAAACTCCCTAACCACTGAAGTGTATCTTCTTCCCCAGAATTTAATATCTGCCAAAGCAGGTGAGAGTGTAGAAAAACAGCAATATTCTGCAGGCTGATGTACTTTTAGACTCATATTGTACTTTATCTTTTAGGATGTGTGCAAAGTACAAGCAGTTGGATACTGAATGCAAATGTGAGGTTTTTCTGTTTTTCTCTATTTTAAATCATTACATCATTGTGAAGTGAATTCCGTTGGGATTGTTAGTAGATGACTAAAAGAGATATTTTTGAATACTGAAAATAACACGTATTAAACTGTGATTACTTGGATTAAAGGGTTGCAGCCCTTTCACAGTGATCCTATTATTCTTGTGTATTGACCTGTGTAATAGTGGAAAAGCTACACCACTAAACGATAACACTGTGCTAGAAAACCTTTTCACAGCTAAATATAAATGGAAGCTAAAATGTCAATAGTTTTGTGCACATTTATGGTACTTCTCCACAGACTGAGACAGAAGTTAAAGCACAGGAAACAATGACACCGAACAGTTAAATGATCCGACTCACGTTCAAACGTCGTAGCAGTGCCTTCCTCCTTCAGCCTCCTCCATCATGAGCTGTCCTGGCTGATGAAGACCATGATGATGATGACGTTACTGCGCAATAAAAAGATTCCACTCTAACTGCCTTGAGGAAGATAATGGTGATGATGAGGCTGATGCTTGAATGTCAAATCACACTTAGCTGCAGGATACAATGTGGCAAAAGGAGGTTTAACATATGTTTTAATCCCACATTGTATCTTATCTATGTTTACATAATCAACTTACTTCTACTCTTGGTTGAGCTTTTTATACTTTAGTCTATGAGAAAATGACTCTACTTCTCTCTTGATTTATTACCTCAGTAAACATTGTAAACATGAGTTTATGGTCTCAATCTCTAGTTTCAAGTCTCCTTCAATACAGCATGATGTTCATTTAGTACATTATGGTCCATTTAGAGTCAAATCGATTTTTTTTGTTTGTTTTCAGCCTAAAAAACAGGAACTTGCGATGTCAACTCGAATAGCTTCACCTTTCAAACTGTAATTGAAAAAAATGGATATTTAGCAAAGAACTTGCTCCACATATTTTCAGTTAATTTCAGTACAGTCAGTCAGTTTTCATATTTTGATCTCTAAATTTTGACGAATGTAAATTCTGTAAATCTCAACCTAGTGTGTTGCTTGCTGCATGTTCCTATAGAAATGTCTCTTGAAGCTTCTTGATGCACAATTAACTCACGTAAACCTCAAAATAAAAATTGTGTCATTTAACCATATTTTTGTCTAAAGTTATTTGTTCAACTTTATTGTGTTGTGGTTATTCCTGGTAGTGTGAATATTAATAACACACTTGCTTGTTATTTCGTTTATTCTAAATTATATTACCACCACTTACAGTCACTGTTTTTAAGTGCTAGCCTAACTTTGCTTGATTAATACCAATTTCACCAATTCAAATACAGTAATGTTAATGTTGCACCATGTTGGAAATGTAAATCATCTGATGTTTGTTCATAATAAAGCTGTCATTTTAAGAATTGATTTGTCCTTTATGTTTGACATTAAACGTTAAAAAGGAAAGAAAAGGAGAGTTTGACAGATAAATAAGTACTAACATCAGTTAGCTCACTAAAAACACCATTGTCCTAAGAAATATAAAAATATACATTTAATAAACTTACAGTACATTAACAGATGCTCTGGTCTCTGATTATCAAACTGTTTGCTAGGTCACATGTAGCTTTTTTACGTCATTTCCTGCCGTTGTTACACAACACTCAATTTCCCAGAAGCCTCCGCACACGAATCTGCATAAATCCCGACCACGTGACTCTTCTCCATCCGCGTTGGTTTCTCTCTGAAGGTGAAGCGACTCTTTCCACACCACCAGCCTCCATTCAAGTAAGTTACATAACGTAGGATAACCCATTAGCCAGCCGGCGTTTTTAACTAGTACACTACGTCTTAATTGTGTCATTCACCCGCCATGACACCCAAAACGAACTGTTTCTGTTAGCTAGCTAACGTTTGTGTTACGCAATGTCTCCAAACTGTTCGCTAACACTGGTAAAAGCACAACACAGCGAGGCACGTGGTGCTTCTGTAACGTTATAACATGAGCAATATGCCCGTCAAACAGATCAAAGTCCTCCACAAATCATCGACTGCTTCTGAGGGTAATCGGTGTGTTGTTTGAGCTGTGAAACGTGGACGTTGTAACGTGTTTAATCACATTTAGCGAGGAGATGTCTTTAAACTGCGTGTTTGTCTCAAACAACGAGACTCAATTTTCAATGATTTAGGATTAATCTTTCCATGTAAAAAATACATATTTTATACATTTAATATTTAAAAAAATGCTAAATATTCCCTCGTCCCATCTTCTCAATTGTAAGTATTATCCCCCTTTTTAATAAATTCAAAGTGTGTGTGACACTGTCATTGAAGCTAACGTTACATCAGTCCAGCTGCCTTTCAGCGTTAGCTAACATTATAATATATATCTATATATATATAAGCAATATGCTCTTAAACAAAGCATCGATTACTGTTAAGAGTAATCTGCATAATCTTACAGTGTAAAAATATTTTAATATTTGAAACATGCTAAACATTACCTCGTCCCAGCTTCTCAATTGAGTGTTCCCCCTTTTTTATTTTTTTAAATGTGGGTTGGACCCTCGTGGTTTCTTTTTTTTCAGTCTCCTATCTTTTCACAGAAGAGCTTTTTTTTTTTTTTTTTTTCTGGAAAATTAAATGCAAAATTAGACGAATGAGCTGAGAAAGGGTGCTGCTCTACATTAAGTCTGCTCGTGAGATAATTAAACAGTTTTATTTTTAGATCCGCCTGAAGATGTCCACCGTGTCGGCTGCCTGCATGGAGCCGGCTGCTGAGGCCACGGAGCAGAAGAAGCCACTCAAAGCATGCTGTGCTTGTCCAGAGACAAAGAAAGTCAGGGATGCTTGGTGAGCGCCTGTACAGAGAGACGCAAACTCTTTACTTGTTAAGTTAAAACTATTTCTTGACGCCTCCATGTCTGTTTTTCCTCCAGCATCATTGAGAAGGGAGAGGAAAGCTGCACGGTCCTGATTGAGGCACACAAAGACTGCATGCGGGCGCTTGGATTCAAGATCTAACTTCTCCATTGTGTGTGTGTGTGTGTGTGTGTGGTAAGTATTGCTCATTGTTGGTGTCCCACCAGCTCGTTTGCTAGTATAATGTCTTTGTGCTGGGTCGTTTGTGACCCTCGGCTGTTACTGATTCATCCTACGCGGAGTACAAGCTGAACGACCACACTGAACAGCGCTCAGCATGTTAATGACGAGCACTGCAGAACTAGATTATCCTGCAAGTGTTGTGTTATGAGTCATTTTAACCTAACAGTCATGTAGAAACCTCGGGTCTGGTTCTGTCGAGGCTTTTAGTGGTCTGGAAATATTTGCAGCAGTGAGAACGCTGGAAGTATAAGGAACAGTTCACCTTCCATTACCTCTTCATATCGTGACACTAATGATTTCCTGGAGGCAGCAGCCAGCCTTCTGATCATTACTCTGACCTGCAGTGTGTGTAGAACTGGGCAGTGGAAGTCTAATGACGCTAAATGTCCATTAAGAGGAAATTGTCCCCGCAGTAGACGTCTGTCCATTTAAAACTGCAAACAGAAGTAGAACTCGGTCTGCGTGCCTCTACTGGCGACACGCGGCTGCCAAATGCATTGTGACAACTGAAGGAGCGTCCGCCTCTTTGTGAACCCTGTAAACCACAAAGTTAATTCATTTAACCTTCGGATATCTGCAGTGATGAAGCCGTTTGTAATTCACGGTTCTGTTATTACCGCTTCATTTAGCTGGGTCAAGTGTATCTCTTGGCTATTGCTGATTTGATCCCGTTGTGCCGCATCAGACCCGGTCACCATGTAATGCGGGGGGGGGGGGGGAGCTAGTGTTTAATGTGCTTGAAACGCACCTGAAGCGGCTCAGCTCACGTTTCAGCAGCTCTGTTGGACGTCTGGCGTCGCCTGAATGTTCACGTGTGCTCGTAAAAAGAGGAATCTTCAGGCAGAATAGAAATGATTTCACCGAACGTGTGCACTGAATGTTTAATGTTTTCATCTGATCTCTGCTCTTTCATTTTTATTAGCTGGCACAGTGTCTCAGATTCATAATGTTTTTAATATTGTTTTCTCTCTTCCTGCAGTGTGTTGCTGTGAAAGATGACCCCTGGTGTTCCCTTCTCTTCCTCTTATTTATACGGCGAAGCACTTCGACTCTCATGGGATGACTGTCCTTTTCTGTGAAATAGTTATTTTTTAAAGTCTGCAGAATATCTGAGATGTTTGTCTGTTGAATAAAAGTCCTATGCAAGACCACTGCTCGCTCTTTATTTTAGTGCGGTCGCATTGAAGGGTTCTCTCCACCGAGCGGTTGCTTGCCACAGTTGCTGACCCTGGTATGCACTTAGGCTTAAAAATAACTCCTGCCCCTGAGAAGTCAATACTTGGCATATCTGCATTCTTCCTCTGTGGTGTGTCACCGTTACGAAGTGTGTCTGACGGTGGACATCTGCTTTGACACGTTCGTAAAACCTGTTGGAAATGTTTCAGCTGCAGGAGAGTTTAACTGTAACTGGTTTATCCTCTCTTCATGCTTGTTTACGCTGGTCCACATATTTAACCAATAAGCACCTGCATTTCTTTTAATTTGGTTACAAGTGTGAACACGTCGGAGAAGCCGTTAATATTCAAATACAGTTCATTATAAACTAAGCTATAAATCCATTTTACGATGTGGTGACTGCTCCAGAAGCTGAATCTGTGCTTTAACTCAAAGAGCATCTCTTCAAAAACACATTTCATTTGAATTATAGAATCACTTGCCACCGGATAATGGTACAAAAACATAACTTCATTGGTATTCGACATTGTCTTAACTGTCACTAGTTGGTTTACATGTTTAATTCAAAGGCCTTGTTTAACTTCTATCTTTTATTGTGAGCATAACTTCCAAAGAGGGAATGCTGCTCTGTGTGAGATGAGGCCTCGCCTAGTCTGACCAGACTGGATGGCACAAGGTTTACCACAAATTTACTGATGAAGCTTGAAATGTGAATCTCTTTCCATAATGAGGCAGAATTTACAAAATGTTTGTCAAAATCAGCCAAGTAACAATTTTGTTGTGTCAAACATTTAAATATGACCTCAGATTATATCACATCTTTAATGAAGTGCAGATGTTTTCAAATGTTTCTACAAAAAGACAAAATTTACATATTCAGACTTTCATTAATAATTTCAACCTGTGATCATCTGTACGGCAGATTGTTTCATGCTTTAAGGAGCCAGATCTTTAAAATAGTTCTTAAAGACATAAAAGACAACGTGTCTCACTTTTCATTTGTCCCACATCGCACAGCTCGTTAAATCTATTTAAAGTTAGACAAGGAGCCTTCATGTCGTGTTGGTCCCTGTGGACTAAAGTGGTCGTGTTTCTGAGCACCAGAGTCTCTTTAGAAAACCTCACTTTACTGCAGCAGGGTCTGACAGTCTGCCCCTCTCAGTCCTGGTCCTGGTTCTCCCGTGCCTCCCTTCCCTCCAGCGGGTCCAGCAATACGTCCTGGGTCTCCAGCAGCGTGGTGTCGGTGTTGGCTCCCAGAGAGGAGAAGCTCTGCTCCTGGAGGAGGAGGAGGAGGAGGAGATGCTGCTGCCGGGAGCTGAGCCTCTCCTCCCTCCGGAGATCTGACTGCAGGTCCAAGGCTGCAGGTTGAAGCCGGATCTGGGTCTGTCCACGGTGGACCGGTCTCTGCTGGAGGATCTGGGACTGTCCACGGTGGACCGGTCTCTGCTGGAGGATCTGGGTCTGTCCACGGTGGACCGGTCTCTGCTGGAGGATCTGGGTCTGTCCACGGTGGACCGGTCTCTGCTGGAGTCTGAGCTGAAGGAGGTTCTGGTGAACCTGCATGAGTTCATCTGGTTTCACCAGAATCCGACCCGGTGGCTCCGATGACGAGCATCAAGAATAACTCTATAGAAACAGACCATCTTCTCTCTGATGGTCTCTGTACTGATGGAGGTCTGATAGAGGATCAGGACTACACTGAGACTGGTTCAGGGCCAGTTAAAAGCTCCTCACAGTAACTTTAATTCTTAAATCTGCCAGCTTCAAACAGACAGAGTGCAGGTTCTTGTTTGTGTAGATAACAGACTCTTTGGCTTCTAGCAGAGGCCATCATTTTGCTTTATTTACTATAACTACTTGTCTGTTTATTGTTTTGCTCTAATAAAAAATAAACCAGAGCAGGGAGAGCCGGGTATACAGTGTGTGTGTGTGTGTGTGTGTGTGTGTGGGGGGGGTTATACCTGAAATCTGACCTGCTCATGTCAGTGTCTCTAAATATGCACCGGCTGAGTGTCTCCTGAGAGTAAACTGAACTCACAAAGCTTTTTTATGAAGGAAGGGACTCTTTTTTTAAAAATGTGAGTGACACTCATAGATATTTGTTATTGTCTCTGTCCTCCCTCTCGTTTCCTGCCTCTCTCTCTCTCTCTCTCTCTCTCTCTTTCTGTTATGTTAAGTAGCAGGCCTGCTTTCTGTCCACCGCTCTCTCCTCCTTGGGTTTCAATTCCAAACATGGTTATCCTTCTAGGGCTCTATCAACGCCCACCCCTCCCTTATCCCCTTCTCCTCCAGCTGTTGGCTCCACTAGTGCAGGCCGGTGGGTGAGAAGAGAAACAGACGGAGAAAAGTTACAAGAGAGACGACAGGAAGACTCAGAAAGGAGAGAGGGAGAGAGAGAGGAGGGGGACGCATAGTGAGAGAAGAAGAAGAAGGAGAAACCCATTCCAGCTGTGTTTCTCTATCAAATAGAGCCGTGAGAACTTCTCCACGTTGAAGGATTTTCCGAAGGATCAAACATTCACTTCTGACATTCTTCTGTCAGCATCAGCTGTTTATTGTCACAGTTGTACATGTTGAGATATCACCCAGAGTTTATTGGATAAAGACGTATTTGTTTTTGGGTCCATTTGAAGACAAACATGAGCGCAGGCAACTCGACTCTGCTGGACAGCTTGTTCTTTCCGCCTCTCTGCGACGGCTGGACCAACAACACAGAGGGAGCCATCTACCATTTGGGCAACACCATGCTGATCCTGGGCTACATGGGAGGCAGCGGCGCCTACGGGTGCCTCTTCATCTTCGGCTTCCTGGTTCCCGCCCACACCTGCCTGACCCTGTGGGGCTGGATGACTGTGTGCGGCCTGGACGTCTTCACCTGGAACCTGCTCATGGTGCTGGCCTGCCTGGCCCAGATCTGCCACCTGGTCTGCCGGCTGCTCCAGGAGGGCGTACGCGGCGAGGAGCTGACCTCCCTCTACCAGGCGGTGTACCTGCCGCTGGGCGTGCCCGTCCAGGTGTTCAAGGAGATCGCAGGCGCCTTCCAGAACAAGGTGGTGGAGCTGAAGGCGGGAGAGACGTACGCCGTTGAGGGCAAGACGGCCATCGACAAGCTCTCCTTTCTGCTGACTGGGAGGTGGGGAGAGTGTGTGTAACATCTGCACACCTGTAATGCAAACCACCACACAGCTGGCTACACAACACGACAACACACAGGAGTAAAAGTAGTGATACTTCAATATATCAGATTTCTACTACACGATTATCGAGGGAAACATACACTGCAATGTTATCGCAATATTGCTAGAAAATTTGGGGGAACTTTTACTTTGTTTATTGTGTGTTTTGTCTCTTTTTTGGCAAATTAATTACACTTAAAATACGCGTGTAGAGAGAGAAAGTCTGTAACCATAACAGTATATATAAAAGGATTCAAGAGGCGCTGGATTATTTACACGATATTATCACATGTATATAATATTAACATGATTTCACAGTTATTGTCATTACTGGTGTATCGTGACAGCCATAACCTCAATGTAAAAATACTTAATTACAAGTTTCTCAAACCTGCAAAAACTGATTATTTTAGTTTTGTTTAGTGGAAACAAGGCTGTGAACACGACGTCTCACATTCATCATCGTTGAAGTTGACAAACAGGTGCTTATTTACACATCGAGGAGACACGGAGCAATGCATGCTGATGAATGTTGGTCCAGTATTCTCTCTTTTAGCTCCGTGTTTGGAATTTATAAGTTGCTCCTAATTGTCAAGCATATATTTAGCAGATCGTTTTTTTTATATCATATAATTTGAGTATTACAGATAAGATAGTAAAGTTATAACAAATTTAATTTAACAGTTTTCTTCATGCATCTATTAATAAGACGATCTTGTGTTTTGTATTTAAAGTCCTAATCCAACTAAAGCTGTCAGATAAATGAAGTATGTGAAGCAAAAAGTATATTATTTCCCTCTGAAATGTCGTGAGGTTGAAGTAGCAGGAAATACTCAACTAAAGTACAAGTACTTCAAAATTGCACTTTCACCCACTGACCAACACTTTTTAAAAACACTCAACAAAAACTGAATTCTAAGAGCTTCATAAAGTGGCATGTATGTAAAGACTGCAGTATTTTACTTTATAATACAGATACTCATGTTGTTTTATTTTACCCAAAGGAAGTTCTTTCTTACTTTCACATTTTTTGGACATTTGCAGGTTTTAGTGTCACTGAAATTCAGGCTAAAACCAAAGATGTACCACAGATATATAATGTAGTATTCGTTGGTTTACGTTCCACCTCTCACCCATTGCTTTTAAGAAATTGACTCCTGCAGATCTGGATTTCTATCTCGGACTCCCGTCACAGGAAACGTATCCTCTTCGTCCAAACATCCTCAAAGCGGAGCTGCCTTAGATTTCACAGTCCTGGAGCCGAACACAAGAGAAATGTTGTAAACAGAGTATTTCTGTCCGTGACTCACCCCTGTGCACTCTGCCAGCTGGTTAAATGATGTCTTTGTGCGTCTGGACGCTGACTGTTCCTCTTAAATTCATCACCTTAGATTAAATGTTGGCCACGCTGTTGACAGCTCGGCGTGTACGAGCCAAATTTAAAACAACACAAACAAAAGGCTAATAATGACGCTCATCCATCTTCTTGTTTATTCAGATTCAAAGATGAGCACAAGTAATAGGAATACAGTATCTACCTGAGGATGACGTCATTCTCCCTCTGTGTGTGTTGTAATCAGAGCTTCTCTGTGCTTTGTTGACATAGCCGGGCCGGCTAGCTTGGTTTTTAGTGCATGTGATCGGGCCCCACCGGCTCGCTAATTGCCGCCGCGCCGCGCTGCGCTCATACAGCGGTTACAACTGACGACGCCATCCCGACCGATGGTGTTGTCGCGAAGCAACCGCCGGTTCCCCCTTTAGGTAAACACTGTTTAGCTTTGCCAGCGCTGTTGCTGCTTTTTGCACTGGTAGCACTGCTAGCTGCTAGCTGCTAGCTGCTAGCCTTCGGCTCAGCCTTCACTGTGTTGAGAGCCGCGTGGAGACAATAGTACGTTGACCAGATGTCCTGTTTTTTCGGGATCATCCCAGTTTTAAACTGGTCATTCTGAGTCCCGACGAATAACTCAAATGCCCCCCCCCTTTAAATATACATTAATGCACATTAAAGAATGTTCACAAGATATCCAGAACTATGCTGCATAAATAAATACAATTTTATGCATCAATACATTTAATACAATAATATAACATGCATTATTCTGAAAAAGGCCATTGTGATTAATTAATCCTTTTACTTTTGGTACTTTAAGTATATTTTGTTGCTAATACTTTTGTACTTTTACTTTTCAATGCATGCGTTTAACTTGTAAGAGAGTATTTGTACACGGTAGAATTGCTACTTTTACTAAAACATCAAAGTACGTCTTCCACCACTGGTTTATAGGAACTGCTTTTAATTAAAAGTCATTGTCTTATCCTTTGTAAGCAGCCTTACTTTACATTTAGCTGCTGTATCAAAGGGGCAGAGGAGTTTTTAACAGAACAATTTCCATTTCTTTCAGAAGATGTCAGGTGATTGACATGAAGCAGCTCTGATTCAACTCACACTGGAATGAGGATAAAACAGAAACTTTAGATGTAATGCAATGAAGGCTTGATGTTTAGTGTGCTGGAGTATCTCACCCTGCGGAAGTTATTCTCTTTTAAAATAAAGCTTCCTTCTGAGGGAGGAATGTCCCGATTAAACTGGGATTTCTGAAAGAATCCTGGCAGAAGAAGAAATGTTGTATTTTCAATTTATCTGGAAGGTGTTTCATTTATGTAGCGGTGGTACAGGTAGAAATACCATGGTCTGAAAATACTTCTTTAAATGTAAATGTCTGAATTCAAAATGTCACAAAAGAACAGTATTATCAGCAAAATGGGCTAAAAGTATCAAAGTAAATGTACCCATTTTTATATTTCATTATCATTTTCTTCTATACAGTTTACAGAAGTTTGTATGTATTTTTTTATGTTATTTTGTCACATTTTTATTGTAATTTTCTTCTATACTATATTTGTTTCCTACATTTTTGTTCTCACTTTTATTTTGGATTGGATTTTCTTTTACTATTTTCTTTACTTATCTTACTGATTATGTTTTGCACCGAAACACCAAAACAAATTCCTTGTAGTGAAACCTTCTTGGAAAATAACCAGATTCTGAACAATGTTTTTAATAGATGGTTAAAGGTTTTACAGTCATCGAAACGCTTCAGTTGTTGACCCTAAAACCCTAAACTTTAACCCTTCAGCGGGCAGGTGGGCTTTAAGAGTTTAAGTAACTCGATAGTCTTCAGATTTTCCACGTCTGCACTGGCGAGATATTCATGCTAACATTCACTCACAAAGTGACCTCCAGCTCTCATTATCACTTCTTAAACCCTGCCTCTCTTTTTAAACCTTGTGTCCTACTCTCTCTGTCTCTTTCTTTCTCTCTCTCTCTCTTTCTTTCTCTCTCTCTCTCTTTCTTTCTCTCTCTCTCTCTGTCTCTTTTAGGATCAATGTATCTTTGGAGGGACAGTTTCTGCATTACATCCACCGCCACCAGTTCCTCGACTCTCCAGAGTGGGAGTCTCTCAGACCAAACGAGGAGGGAAAGTTCCAGGTACGAACGGTTTCATGCCAGTGTGGCAGTGAAATGTTAAAGTAACCTGAGAAAACCAAGACTTGGATATGAAGTTTCTCTTCTATCTGACTGATGAGCTGAACGACGTCGTCGTCCTCTTGTCTCTCACATATCCTGTCGCATTAGATGAGTTTAGTTAAAGTAGAGACGAGGCCTGGACGTGATGTTAGACATTCAACGACTGCTGGGCTGAACAGGTTTTCTACTATTTTGACCAATGAGGCACACAAATAGAAATATGGCTGCAACCAGACCATAAAGCAGGGTATGCTTTAGGGTGGGGCTAATGTGATCCAAGATGGCGACGGCAAAATCGCAGAACTCGAGGCTTCATAACGGTAGTCCACAAACCAATGGGTGACGTCATAAAGTCCCTTGAATGCATTTAAAGTTTTCACAGTTTCTTCTTCATGGCTAGCAAAAATATGTACAGTTTGGGGAACAACTTAACGTTTTTTAAAAGTACAACATAAATGAACCCTCCAACAGTGACTCTGGCCTACAGGTGTAAGAAAGGACTGTTTGTTAATTAGAGTCTATAGTACATGAAGGCAGATTTTTACTTTGGAGAGAACCAAGCTAGCTGTTTCCCCCTGCTTTCATTCTTCATGCTAAGCTAAGCTAACAGGCTGCTTGTACTCAGGTGTTTCACTCATACTCCCCAGGTGACCATGACAGCAGAGGAAGACTGCCGCTACATCTCGTGGCGTCGCCGGCGCCTGTATTTGGCGATTTCGAAGGACCGCTACATCGCCCGCGTCTTCTCCGTCATGCTGGGCTACGACATCGCCGAGAAGCTCTACAACCTCAACAACAAGCTCTACATCAAGAACGGCGTGCTGTTGGACATTCGCCTGCCCAGCCTCTACCACGTGCTGGCACCCTCTTCGCAGGGCAGCGAGGGCGGAAGCGGAAGCGACGGAGGCCTCGGCAAGGAGCACCTGCAGGGCGAAGACTCGGCGCCGGCCTACCAGATGTCCGATCAGGCCCAGTTTCAGCCCCACTTGCAGGGACCGAGGACCCCCTTCCTGGAGGAACCCCAGGACCCCCAGCATGAGCGCTATCAGCACCCTTGGGCATCAGACCCCGATCTGCCCACCGGTGAGGACTCCACCAGCCTGGTCCTGGAGGACTTCACTGATGTGGCGGGCTCCTTAACGGATTATGGCAGTGAGAGGGATTATTTGAGGTAGAGGGGCACAGTGCTGCAGCTAACACACGGGGTCACCACTTAGGATACATGTAAGTACCTCACCTGGGCAGCGAGCATGGGGGGGGGGGCTTGCTTCGCACAATTCGCACAATTCTTACTAACCCGGCTTCATAGTGAGACACTACGGAAAATGCATTTATTTAAGTACTTTTTAAATGTAATTTCATTTTTAATGTAATTTCGTTTTTAACATTATTCCATTTACCTCTGAGATGTAGTACATTAAAAAGTACAATATGTACCTCTGAGATGTAGTACAGTAAAAAGTACAATATGTACCTCTGAGATACAGTAAAAAGTACAATATGTACCTCTGAGATGTAGTACAGTAAAGAGTACAATATGTAACTCTGAGGTGAAGTGGAGTACATGTAGAAAGTAGCAGAAAATGGAATTTGTACTAACGTAAAGAACTTGAGTAAATGTACTGTCTGTGTGTGAATGTGCTTTTGTGTGTGTGTGTGTGTGTGTGTGTGGTTCGACACTGTAGCTCCTAACAACAGCTGTGTTCTGGTCAGATGGGGATTAGAGATCGGAAATTTAGGGGATGTCAAAAAAATAATGCAATACCATGGTATTAATCCAGTCACTTCCCTAATTATTTTACCCAAACCACCATCTTTTCCTGAACCTAACTAAATAGTTATGTTGCCTAAACCTAACTAAGTTGTTTCCTGTGAAGACAGAAGTTTATTTTGTAAAGACTGTAACGAGCATAAATATACTCGTGTTGCTGGACGTTCTTAGAAAAATGAGGATTCACTTTTCCGTAAGATCTCCTACAAACCGTTGCATGAGGAAACGTATTGGGGCTGATACATTCCTCTATAACTGCAGCAACGTTTGAGTTGACGTCTTGTGCTGTATGGTTTCATATTTAACTGATGAATGAACTTTGTTTCTAACCTTTACATAAACACATTTAATAACAAATGTAAATAATTACTTCGTCCTTTTATGCTCAAGTTGTTTGGATAAACTACAGCTGGTCTCTTCCACTGTTGGTTTCATAATTTCTCTCTGTGGAGGAGAAGATGCAGCTTTACAGCAGCACAGCATGTTTCCATAGCCTGTCATGTTATCAGGATGTCAGTGTGATGATGATGATGATGATGATGATGATGATGATGATGATTCCTAACCGGAGCTTGGATGTCGACCCTGCAGGAAGTGATGGTGACGGGGATCGACCACCTCGGTTCCAGCGGGGCAGAGCGCCTCTGGCTCCCACCGACACTCCCAAACTGTGAGAGCAGTCCATCATCTGCAGTGAAGCAGTACCAACGTGTCACGTGACACGTGACGCCGTCTCCTCCTCGCTCTTCGTCCCTGTTCTCACCTCACTTCACATCATCAGTCCCGAGCATGAAGAAGGACTTTTTGTCTGATGTCAAATTATTTTCTCGTCGAGATTTAAAGTCTCTCAGAACACCGTGAAGCTCTGAAGTCTGCCTTAAAATCACAACGACAGCGGGACCCAACACTTTTATTCAATTAAAAGTGAAACACCTAGATATTTTTAGTGATCATGGCATTTATAAAATATCTATAATTGAACTCAATAAAAAGCTTTGTATTGTGTGTTTCTGTAGCTGCTATCAGAGACAAACATCTCTCCGATCAAAGATGGACACTCGCAGATAATCTGCTTAATAAATTAAATAAAGTCTGAATTAAATCCCACTGAGGACATGAGACGACCTGACATATTATTTTATGTAATAAAAATGGATTCAGTGATGTTAAAACAGAGGAATTTTCTTTTTCATCTCATTTGATGTGAAAACAAATATTGTTTGATTTTGTTTTCCACATATAAGAGTATTGATTTAACTCAGTACGACACATTTTAGGGATCTGACTGATAGAACCACGGAAAATATTTAGTTTTGCAAACTTCTCGAGATATTTCCAGACACGTGAACAGTTTTGATTTTCTCTATTTCACTTTCATATTTATTTTATTTATCTGAATGCACCGTGACTCGATGCCATCTGGAGCTCAACCTCTGACTTCATCTTTGTCGATATAGTCGATGCCTGTAGACCTTGTTTTTTAAAAATGTTTGTAACTAATTGAGTATTTCATACACACATGTAAACTGTGAATTGCATTATTTGTCCTGTTATTGACTTGCAAAATACAGAGAAGGGACTAAAGTGAAGAGGTTTTTAAGAAGTATTTTCATGGGGCCAAGATTTCTCCATAAAGCTCTTTGTGTGCAGTGAACATGTGGTTTGTTTTCTGTGACTCTTCAGACCTCTCAGAGTTTATAGAACCAAGATGTATCTCCTCTTCACCTCATATTTGATTGCAGAATAATCTGCAAAATATTCTTCCAGTGATTGTTACTAAATTAGATAGAAACTTTAATGTTGTGTTGGTTCTGTTGGTCCCTGTGGACTAACGTGGTAGTGTCTCTGAGCACCAGAGTCTCTTTAGAAACCTCTCATTTTACTGCAGCAGGGTCTGACAGTCTGCCCCTCTCAGTCCTGGTTCTGGTTCTCCCGTGCCTCCCTTCCCTCCAGCGGGTCCAGCAATATGTCCTGGGTCTCCAGCAGCGTGGTGTCGGTGTTGACTCCCAGAGAGGAGAAGCTCTGCTCCTGGAGGAGGAGGAGGAGGAGGAGGAGACGCTGCTGCCGGGAGCTGAGCGCTCCTCCTCCCTCCGGAGCTCCGGATCTGGGTCTGTCCACGGTGGACCAGTCTCTGCTGGAGGATCTGGGTCTGTCCACGGTGGACCGGTCTCTGCTGGTGGATCTGGGTCTGTCCACGGTCTCTGCTGGAGGATCTGGGTCCGTCCACGGTGGACCGGTCTCTGCTGGAGGATCTGGGTCTGTCCACGGTGGACCGGTCTCTGCTGGAGTCTTAGCTGAAGGAGGTTCTGGTGAACCTGCATGAGTTCATCTGGTTTCACCAGAATCTGACCCGGTGGCTCCGATGACGAGCTTTAAGAATAAATCTATAGAAACAGACCATCTTCTCTCTGATGGTCTCTGTACTGATGGAGGTCTGATAGAGGATCAGGACTACACTGAGACTGGTTCAGGACCAGATAAAAGTTCTTCACAGTAACTTTAACCTCCGACATCAAAAGAGAAAAGCACAGTCACCAGTTTATTTATTTATATTTTTTCAACACAGCAGGAAGGAGCTAAGAGGCAAACTTCAATAACAAAAAAATAAGAGATAAAAACGTACAGTAGATCCAGATGTTGGGAGATCAGTAGATATAACTAAATATTAAAGTTTGACCAGACTGCATGTTATCAGTTAGACTGATGCATTTCTTTGGCTCTCTGATCAAGAGACAAGGTGGTTAAAATGAGACTGACTTCCTGTTGGGTGTAGATGCGCTGGATGACCCCCCCCCCCCCCCCCCCCCCCACCCCTCCAGGGTCTTTGGAGTAGATCTCATGTCTTTAGAAGGAACCACACACCTGGACAAAGTCATGTGACCACGGAGCTCCTCGTCTGACGCGGATGTTGTTCACGCACAGCGGCTCCTCCCGCCTGAAACAGGAATACCAATACATGAAAGTTAAATGGTAAACTTCTACGTCTATTATAATACAAATTAGTATTTTTCTTGATTTTAAAGATAACTATTTTTGGCATTTTGTGCCTTTTCTGTTGATAAAAGACCAAAGAGACGGAGACATTAAGGGAGAGAGAGGATGACATGCAGGAATCAAACACATCTGATATTTTGGTAAATTGGTGCCTCAAACTATAAAATAAATATACAATATTTCATAGTTTGCTCATACCCAGTCGGAAACATCTTCTCTATACTTTCAGCCGTAACATAAAGGCCTAAAACCGTCTAGAACAGTCTCTCATCTGCTAATATTTCATCTCCTCTCCAGACACAGATTTACAGAATACAGAAGAATAAAATCCAGCAGACCAACAGGACACTGAGTGAGTCCACGTCTTGTTTCAGGCGTATCGTACCCGAGAGACGGGAACTCGGAGAGGCAGACGGACTTGACGTGGATTTCTGACTGTCTGTAGAATCGAGCTCCGGTGTTCTTCAGCTTGATGGAGTCGATCTCACACAGAGCGACCGGGTGAGACAACACCGTCCTGTACACCGTCGTGTCCGTCTGACTGCAACACACACACACACATGTAAATAATATACAGGTATATATACCAGATCATCAATAGTATTATTATTAAAGTTGAATAAATAGAGCTGTGATGTCACAGACGTGGTCCCTACAGCCTGAGTCTCCGCACGGTTCTCAGGTTCTCGGTCGTCAGCGTCACCTCCACCTCAGCGCTCTTATCCAGAGGAGAAACCTCCAGCTGCAGCAGGAAGTGACGAGCTGAGAGGGAAGCATGCGTTTAGTCCTGACCTACATCTACCTACCACATATACAATGCTTTATAACTATAATCATAACATATTATAATGTTTTTGAACTCTGATTTTTAGCTACAACTTCATCAAAACTGTGGTTTTATTGATGAGCAGTTCAGGTTGAAGGACAGTTGTGCACTCACAGCAGAAAGGCGGTGAAGAGGTGGTGAGCAGAAACAGCTTCTGCTCTCTGGGAACTGGAGAGACGACGATCCCGCTGTTTGGTGATAAACCTGAGAAACACACACGTGAGCGAGCGTCATACGTTACGGTCTGTACGTCACAGATCTCACAAAGAGCTCCGTGAAGGTGAACCGTGTCGGTTTATCAGAGGACGCCGACTGATAAGAAGCCGCCGAGTGACGAGAACAGACGTGAGGTCGTATCTCCTGGTGATACTGGGACGAAAAGTTACCATTACATAATGCCTCATTTGCATATTTAAACATAACATTTCAGAAAACTTGAAATACAAAATACAATCGTCTTAATGTGAGTAATGAAGTGGTGAAGTTTCATGGTGACATCTATGAGTTCATGTTTTGACCCTATTCACCTGTAGAGTCTCTAAATGTCTGTAATTTAATACTAAATAAATATGAACAGAGCAGAAAATAACAGAATAGATTAATTAAAGCAGCACTTGTTCTCTCACCGATGGTGGGACATGTCCCCTTGAAGACGTCGCAGTCCAAACAGCGTCCCTTCAGGAAGTTCTCATAACTGGAGCACGGGATCCCCACCATCGGGCACGAGCCGTTGAGCGCGCTCATGTAGACGTGCAGCGCCCTCATGTGGTCGCATATCACATAACCGTACACTGGGAAGTAGACCAGAACTGACAACAAACAGAGACACTAAGGGGGCCAGAGGTCTGGACACAGTTATACAGTAATAGTTATTTATAGTTATTTATAGTTATTTAAATGTGTACAACTGCGTTCAATCCATTTACACATGTTGTTTTATTTTTTTATGTATTAAATGAAATGAAATGAAATAAAATATTTTATTTCATTTCATTTCATTTTATTTTATTTTAATTATTTATATACTGCTGCTTGTATTCCCGCCTCCAGTTATCAACAAAGTCTTATCTTTATCTATAATAATACATTTTAACATGATTATATTTTGTTTTAATAATCTGAATCTGCAAAGTAACTAAAGTTATTAATAAATGTAGTGCAGTAAAAATGACAATACGTCCCTCTGAGACGTGGTGGAGTAGAAGTATAAAGTAGCAGAAAATGGAAAGCGTACCTTCAAATAGTACTGAAGTACAGTACTAGAGTAAAGGTACTCTCCACGACCGCTTCTAGTCGCTGAACTTACTTGAGGCGAACCAGGAGCGAGCACATCCAGTCTGGTCCTTTCCTCCGTTCAGGAAGAAGTCCACGTGACCCACAGGGATGGAAATCCCAAAATCTGCAGCAGAAAACCTCATTAATGTTGTTTTAATTCACCGTATACGATGCCTTCTTTTTGTGCCTCAGTAAAGCGTGAGTTGGTATATTTCTCATTCAGTTGATCTTTTGTCCAAAAGCTTGTTTTATAAACACAACAAACATGAATCAAGACAATAAATCAGCATCATTTCAAGTCTTTTCGTGTATTTGAGTAAACGTCGTCTCACAGTCGGAGTCTGTGTGGATGGCGTCGACAAACAGAGCGTCGGAGGGGTCGAGCCGGTCGAAGGTGTCGGCTCCTTTAAACATCGGTCCAGCGGGGTCCAGAGCTGAGGACAAGGAACACTCTGAGAGGTTTAACAGCGTCGGGAATCATTGTCCTTCACTACTCTGATGATGGAAGTGTTTAATGGCCGTTGAGATACTTGAGATACTCCACTGGAACTTGTATTGTGGCCTTTAAGTAGCTTTAATGTTTTAATACAAAGAACTTCAGCAGCATTGTTTATCAGAGGGTCTGGTTTTCTTTATGGTCTCTTGATTATAAAGTCTGTATTTCTGATTCACGTGAGGACATAAAGCTGCAGGATGCACGACAGCAGCAAGAGAAAGCAAACACTCAAACAAAAAGAAAATGGAGATACAGTTAGTGAATCACTTGACTCATAGATTCAGAATCCAAAGTATAGAAATCACATTCATGTATGACTAAATATTCTCTAGCAATCATTGTTAATACACATTTGTTGTATAATAAGTTCTTGCTGGATGCTGAACTGATGTATCAAGTAAATTGTTTCCTCTAAATTCATAAAATCTTCATGAGATTTAATCTTCATGGATGTTTCGTTGAAGCTTCTCATCATATTAAATTTGCACCGGAAAATATTCCTTAATATTGTACTTTACTTAAGTATTTCCATGTTCTGCTACTTCCTGCTTCTCCTCTACATCTTAGAGGTACATATTGTACTTTATACTGTACTACATCTTAGAGGTACATATTGTACTTTATACTGTACTACATCTCAGAGGTACATATTGTACTTTATACTGTACTACATCTCAGAGGTACATATTGTACTTTTTACTTCACTACATCTTAGAGGTACATATTGTACTTTATACTGTACTACATCTCAGAGGTACATATTGTACTTTTTACTTCACTACATCTTAGAGGTAAATATTATAATATTATATATATAATATATAAAAATCCTCCTCTTCCTCAAGCTAAATAATAACACCATTATTATTATTTTAAAAATATTTCCTTCTCTTCAGATTCCAGTCGGCGGCTGCGTCTCCTTTTTATCTGCACTCACATTCAAACTCCTCACTCAGACAAAGAGACCTGATACCAACGAGAGAACAGAACAGTGGCGCTTTGTGTCGGCTGCTGTTTAGTGGGGACGAGCGTCTCCGCACAGCTCCAGAGAGGCTCTCATCAAAGTGCCGTTGTCTCTTTGAAGAGCCCGGCTTATCGTCCAAGGTCTCACTGAGACGCATTCACAGCCGAGAGGCTCCGTGTGAAAGACTTCCCTGTCTGGCAGCAGAATAACAGCAGCTGGCACTTTTCATTTTCCCATTCCATTTGTTCTCCAGCATGGTTTTGTTATTTATCTTGTAAAGGAGAATTCTTTTTTTAATCTGAGGTGGAGCCGGACTGAGATCTTATCATCAAAACTTTCAATTGCAGCATCTAAATTATTATTTTTCTGCACAAATCTGTCATAAAAGCAGCGACGTGTCACATGGAGGAGGTCCGGACTCACCTGTGATCCGTCCTATCTTCCCGTCAAACAGAGTCCCCACGAAGCCAGCGACGTGCGCCCCAAGACTGATCCCGATGAAGTGGAAGGACTCCAGTTTGCAACCACGTTGCTGTTGGACAAGACAGTTGCAGTCGTTTATGTTTTACGTTTATGTTTATGTTTATGTCTTTATGTCTTAAAGCTGCATTCTCTCTAGTGACCACCAGGGGGCGACTCCTCTGGTTGTATAGAAGTCTATGAGAAAATGACTCTACTTCTCTCTTGATTTATTACCTCAGTAAACATTGTAAACATGAGTTTATGGTCTCAATCTCTAGTTTCAAGTCTTCTTCAATACAGCATGATGTTCATTTAGTACATTATGGTCCACTTAGAGTCAAACAGACCATAAAGCAGGGGATGCTTTAGGGCGGGGCTACACGGTGATTGACAGGTCTCGTATATACAGTGTCTCTATGTCACTCCTCCTCAGTACAAATGTGGTCACTTCCTGTTCACTGGTTGAGAAGACTACATGGCGATGGACGTATTCTAAGACGGTGTCAGCGAAAATCGCCAAACTCGTCCACTTCTTACAGTCTGTGGTTCAAACTAGGAGCCTCCATGTTATTGTACTATTGGCTAGAGAAGTAGACGCAGTGTGTATCAAAATAAAATGAACTAACCCCCCAAAATAATGAAAATAAAAGCAGATTATTAATGTCAGTGTTTCTCTCACCTGCAGCTGGTTGATGAGGATCGAGATCTGCACAGCCACCTCCTTGTAGTCCTCCACCACCAGGTTGTAGGCAAAGGAGGCGCCGTAGACCCAGTCCACCACCAACACGTTCACGTCCTGAGCCCTCAGCAGGGCGCGGGCCAGCTGCTTCACCCAGGACGGCTTACTGCCCATCACCCTGCGGGGGGAGGAGGGGGAGGATGCAGGGCCGCATGGAGGCAGAGGGAAGGATGGTGGAGAGTTTGTTGGTGAGTTTTTAATATATATTTAAACCAAATACCAATTATTTCTAAAGATCACAACAAACAATAAACAAAGCAACACTCAGAAACCCTACTGTGGACTGTGTGTGTGTGGTCTGATCAGATGTGACTGACATGTGACCAAACAACCATCGACTGTCATCAGATTCTCATCCACTGTCTCTAAATAATAAACATTATTATGTATTATATTATCATTATTATACTAAGTTATTCTACTTCAAAGCCGCCAGAAAAAGCACAAACAAAAACCTTAAATTATGTTGAGTAAATTGATCAGAACTTTATCAGGAAATTGAGTTCATGTAATGCCCCAGTGCTCACAGTCAGAGGTCCAGTGAGAAAAATGGGATTTAAAGGGTTTTTAAGTGTGTTTAAGGGTTTTTAAGTGTGTTTAAGGGTGTTTAAGGGTTTTTAAGGGTTTTTAAGGGTCTTCTCCTCACCTGTACCCGTGGACGATGACCTTAGTCGGGAGGGACATGTTGAAGTAGGACGGCTGCTGCTGCTGCTGTGTTTCCGAGAGAGACTCCTGGTTGAACATCTGTGCACAGTCCATGTTTCTCCTCGTCAGCAGCAGGTACTGAACCTGCAGCTTGAACCTCTGCTGCCGGTACTCCTGCCAGGTGGCGTTGTTGAGGTCGGCGCACTCATCGCCTCGCTGCCTCTCCTCCACACCTGCTCGATGAGAAGGACATGATGTCACACTGCAGGGTCTCATGTCATGCATCGCAGCAAACAGTAAAACATACAATAACAGCTGATATATATAAACTTTATTGTTTCATACTAGGAAAAAAAAAAAGTTTTCTAGATTATAAGATCCTTATTTCAGTGTATTTATTTAATGCAATGTTAAAATGTGTATTAAACACATGCATTACTGCTGAAACTACAAAAATCATCAATTTGTGCATTTAAAAATCATGTCTGATTCTTTATTAGTGAAGTGCTGTATTTTGGTAACACACCCTAGACCACCACAATATTATCCAGAATAATAACTAATTGATAATAACTAACAATGGAACTTTACTCTACCAAACGTCTGCTTCCAAATTAAGAGAAAATGATGCAAGGCCAAGTTTCCTCTAAAGTTAAATGAATTAATGAAAATGTAAATAAATAAAAATGTACAATGCGTACATGTGGTTTTATTTCTACCAATAACCTTTAAAAGTACACACAACATTTTGCAATACAATATACATATATCAGTATACTCGTGCAAGTTTTACAAAGCTTAATCCTTTTCTTGGCATTTATGTTTTAAAAATACCCCAAAAAGGGGGACGCAGATTTACAGATAAAACGTCTCCGTCATGATCTCCTTCACTTACCCACCACCAGCGACGTGAAGACAGTCAAGACACAGAGCAGGACCGGTTTGTGTTCCCGAGGCATTTTCTCTGTTACCACAGAGGTGAACGGGGAGAGTCGCTGACTGAGAGATTTAGTGCTTAACGGCGCTCAGCTGCTCCGTTCAGCCGCAGATTGGCGGATGGAGATCAGCTCTTGGCTTGAGAAAATCCCCGGCTCTGTGCAGTGTTGCAAGTCTGGAACAAACACTCCGGCTTTAGCTGGAAAACAGCTGGCATGAAGCAAAGCAGAAGTCCGTATAAAAGGTTTCACTTTCAAACAGTGTTACATGTCCTGTTGTTTGTGCTCTCCTTCTACCCCCCCCCCCCCCCCCCCCCCCTCCCAAATCGGCGGTGGTTCAAAGGAGAGGAGCGCCACACGGACGGCCCTTGGGCCAAACCGCAGTAGTGAAGATGTGTGTGTGTGTCGGTGTGAAGCACCCTTGTGATGTTGGGTGATGTTGACCCTCATCAGTTGCTCATTCTCTCTTTCCCGGGGAATTGTACACCGTTACTCCCCGCATCCCTTCGACGCCACAAGGGGAACGTCACAAACAGGAACGTCCTCTTTACTCAGTCATTGCATTTGTCAGTGGGTGGTTTTTTCTTCTTATCAGACTTGGTTTGCACTGAACTGACAAGTGGTTGAAGCTCTTTGCCTGGCAGTGAAGCCATGACCTCATTGGTATTCAATGGCTGTTTGTTAGAAATGCTGGACTCTGGCCCGGCTGCCCACTGGTTTGTGTGTGTGTGTGTGTGTGTGTGTGTGTGTGTGTGTGTGTGTGTGTGTGTGTGTGTGTCATAGAAAGTGAGAGGGGGGTCATCCTGTTGTGTCTGAGGGAAATCAATCATTAGCTGATTGGTTGTTCCACTTTCACAATATTCTTTTATATAATCAACGATCTGAGTGGAATCTTCCTGCTGAATTTTCGTAGCGGTTCTCCAAATTGTTCTTGTGAATACACAATAGGTTTGATTGGATCTTGCCTCTCGTTTTAAGGTAGTAATTACACAACAAAAGATGTAATCCTTCCCAAGGAAAATGGGTCGAGGGTAAGTTTTGCATCACAAAGTGATTTAGGGAGAGCTCAGATAAAAACAATAATCTGTAATTAGAAAGGTGCACTAAGTAGAATGCAGATCTCCGCCAGGTGTGTCTTCAACCAATCTTTATTCAAACTCAAAAACAAGCGGCAATGTATGCAGCCTATCGGCACGAAGATGTCATATAAGACACGTCCTACAATCTTGCCAAATACAAAAATGTATTTCACCAAACTGCCTGCAAAGCAGCGGCAGAGTAGCAGAGAGGTACTCAGCAGTGTGTGCAGTGATAGTTGCATTAGCTGTTAACTAAACACACCGAATACTGTTATCTCCTCTTCTTTTGCCTTATGTTTTGATGCTTTTACTGGTTTTATGTGAAGCCTTGTTGTTGAAATGTGCTCTACAAATAAACTTGCCTTGTTGCTGTGGATGCAGAGTAGCAGCCGGGGGTCGGCGATGCACTCAGTCAATGTCAGCATCCACTACAGTCAATGGCAGCTTCCACTACAGTCAATGGCAGCTTCCACTACAGCCAATGGCAGCTTCCACTACAGTCAATGGCAGCATCCACTACAGTCAATGGCAGCATCCACTACAGTCAATGGCAGCATCCACTACAGTCAATGGCAGCTTCCACTACAGCCAATGGCAGCTTCCACTACAGTCAATGGCAGCATCCACTACAGTCAATGGCAGCATCCACTACAGTCAATGGCAGCATCCACTACAGTCAATGGCAGCATCCACTACAGTCAATGGCAGCATCCACTACAGTCAATGGCAGCATCCACTACAGTCAATGGCAGCATCCACTACAGTCAATGGCAGCTTCCACTACAGTCAATGGCAGCATCCACTACAGTCAATGGCAGCATCCACTACAGCCAATGGCAGCATCCACTACAGTCAATGGCAGCTTCCACTACAGCCAATGGCAGCTTCCACTACAGTCAATGGCAGCATCCACTACAGTCAATGGCAGCATCCACTACAGTCAATGGCAGCATCCACTACAGTCAATGGCAGCATCCACTACAGTCAATGGCAGCATCCACTACAGTCAATGGCAGCATCCACTACAGTCAATGGCAGCTTCCACTACAGTCAATGGCAGCATCCACTACAGTCAATGGCAGCATCCACTACAGTCAATGGCAGCATCCACTACAGTCAATGGCAGCTTCCACTACAGTCAATGGCAGCATCCACTACAGTCAATGGCAGCATCCACTACAGTCAATGGCAGCATCCACTACAGTCAATGGCAGCATCCACTACAGTCAATGGCAGCTTCCACTACAGTCAATGGCAGCATCCACTACAGCCAATGGCAGCATCCACTACAGCCAATGGCAGCATCCACTACAGCCAATGGCAGCATCCACTACAGTCAATGGCAGCATCCACTACAGTCAATGGCAGTATAAAACAAGCAATAAAAAAGGTGTTTTGAGAAAGTGCGAGTCACCGCAACCACGAGTTCTTGAGCATGCAGCCGTTACTGGCCGACCAAAATATGATGCAGTTTGCTGCAGCAGAGTGAGAGAAGTCGCTGTGTACAGACACAGAGACGGACACTCATTCAGTCGCCCACGCACGCATGCGACCAATTGCATGATTCACCGGTCGAAGTTTACTCTTCCAAAAGTCCGTTTGCTTCCAACTTCAAAGAAAAATGATGCAAGTTTCCCTTAAAGTTAAATGAGTTGATGAATTTATAAATCAAGTATAAATGAAAATGTACAACGTTTGTTTTCTCACCACAAACTTTAATAGTGCACACAACATATTGCAATACAGTGAAGGGACAACAGGTGACATTGACATGAGTCAACGATAAAGATGTAAAATTGTTTTTGAACTTTTAGTGTGTTGGGGGTCCAACCCTCCTCTTCCTCACAAAATTGAACATTGCTTACTGTACCGTTAACCTTCAATCGTAGAAAGAGTGAATGCTTATCCTCAAATAAACCATATAGTTGTAGGAATATGGTGACTCCTAGTGGTAATATCAGACAAACTAAATAACAAGAACATGTGTTAAACTTATTAGAATAATGAGAAAGTAAATGGTGCCTCTAAAGAAACATTGACAGTGATGATCGCCATTTTTTTGGCTGTGTGCTTCAAATACACTTCCACTAAAACTTTCTTCTTACTGTCGCCGCAGGAAAAGGGTCTTAACCAATGAATTAAAACACAAGCATGCACAAACCGATAATGTATAAACAAATTATTTTGCTCTTATTCTCTCCCTCTCCTTCGGCAGCTCTGACGCCAGCCACTCGGTGGTGCGTTTGCGGGCCTCCTCCCAGGTGTGTCTGGGGGCGTATCCCAGGTCCCGCTTGGCCTTCTGATAGGAGAAGCTGAACGGCGTGTTCAACATGGTGACGAGCTGCCGGTTCAGCGGCGGGACGATGCGTACCAAAGGCCGGACCATCATGCACAGCATCTCCATGAGGAAGCAGACCGTGTAGAGGAGCCAGAGCGGATACATGAGCTTCTCCTGAATGTTGAAGCCCAGAGGTGCCATCATGACGTGGTTGAAGTCCGAGTAGCTCACAAGCGGCGTGTCGTCGGAAATGAAGTAAAACTTTCCTCCGATGGCGTTTCTTTTTTGTGGATCTTTGAGGCTGCGTGCCGCTTGGAGGTGGCCCGAGGCCACGTTGCCCACATACACGGGATTCACCCGGGCTTCTGGCTGAGACATGCGAAACAGAACGTCTTTATTTCGTATCCCGTCGCCCATGTGGCCCAGCAGGAAGCGGCAGCCCTCGCCGTAGATGTACATCGGTCTGAGGGCGCACGTGGCCAGTCGGCCTCCGTTCTGGAGCAGCTCGCCGTGGGCCTCCAGGGTCCTCCGCTCGCCCTCCTTTTTGGTCTTGCTGTAGGCGAACTTCAGAGCGCACTCGTACACTGTGTCCTCGCTGCCGTTGATGATGGGTTCACCTCTTGGGTTTGGTCCCATCACCTCGATGGTGCTGGTGAAGATGAAGGACACCACGTTCTCCTGGATACAAGCCTCCAGAAGCAGCTGCGTTCCTGCAAAGCAAAGATGCTCTAGAGTTTATATGAGTTAAAAGAGATCCGAATCTCTAGCTGGAGGAGGACAAACCCTTCTTCTTTTCACACCAATAAGAACGTATACAATTACATCAGAGAAGCTGCACTTTATTTCATCGTAGGAATGGCTGAAGTTGAAAAGACTTAGTTGCAATCAAAATTGTTCTGTTTGTTTCTTTATATATTATGAATAAAATATCAGTGAACATGTAAAATAATAAATAAATCCAGATCTGTAGAAGAAAGAAAAGTGTAAAGGTGACTGAAGTTGAAGCACTAAAAGAAAGTGAAGTGGCTGTTACAGTCAAAGATATGAGTTCTATGAGTATATGAGTTTAAGTTTAAGTGTGAATAAAGTTGAAATAGAAGCACGAGAAAACCGTTAAAAAAGTCAGTTTAAGTTAAAACTGCTTCAACAGCAATGTCGCCAGCAAAACATGTTGGCATTATACGTTGCTGCAAACAATATTATTGTTATTTTTTTGCGTTTGGTTAGAGGAAGTGACGCAGTTTATTGAGTGACCGTTATTGAAAGTTCCAAGTTATAAAGACGAGGGAAGCAAGGAAGTCCATAAAGGGAACACAAGACTTTCACTCAGGAGACAGCTGGTTGTTTCCTGTGTGAAACCAAAAGTGAACATTGACTTTACACTTGCAAAGTTTATATTAAAGTTAGAAATTAAAATGTAATTTTAAGTGTAAGCGCTTAAAGCAGTTCAGTCCCTCGATAAAGTAGTTAGTTGAAGTGTAACAGCAGCTGAAAGCAGCTGAAGTGTCAATTAATGTAATAAAAGCAGTTTGAACAAATCAATAGAAACTTAAGCACCCAAAGTCAGTTGAAGTGTAAACATTTAAAAGTTCTGCTTTATCAGTTAAAGTGTAAGTTCTGAAACAAGTTAATGCCCGAGGAAATATGAGCAGTGAAAGCAGCTGAAGTGTCAAAGTAAGCAATGAAAGCACTTGAAGCACTTATTAATGAAGTGTAATCAATGAAAAAGTAGTTTTTTGAAGTGTAACAGCGGCTGAAGTGATAATTAAAGTAATGAAAGTCGTTTGAAGTGAGAAGAGTTGTGCTTTATCTTTCAGTGCGTTAAAGCGACGGTCTAACCTTTGACGTTGACCCCGTGTATCTCGCTGTACTCCACCGAGTCCTTAACGTCGATGATGGCTGCGATGTGGAAGACGATCGATGCTCCTCGACAGCTTTTCCTCAGGAATTCGCCGTCTCTGATGTCGCCCTCGTAAACAGTCAACTGTGTGTCGCCTCGACAGTCTGACACGCAGCAAATCAACAAGAAACTCTCATCAACCAACACAATATACCATTTAGTTATTTGGTTTTCTTATATAGTATTTTCACATCTTTTATCCTTAACCCTTGTGCATCACTAGGGACATTTTTGTCTATTACATTTTTTTGACTGTGTTATTGCATATTCATACATTTTGTTACGGGTGTGATGTTTTTTTCTTCCTCGAGTTTTGGGAGTAGAACCTCAGCTCCTTTAATAAGTCTATAATAAACTGTAGCCAGAATACGAAGACCAGCAAGACCCTAAAGGACAAAAATGTCCCCATTGAAACCCATTAAAACTGACATCACAATTGTACTTTTTACACTCTTCCACCAGTCTGTGCCAGTTTGGGGCAAAAACGTGCAATTATCCCGGTGTCCACTAGGGGCATCGCTGCTGTACTATGGAGCAATGCATCAAAATCAATATTATTGCTAATCATTGACATATCCCAGACAATATAAAAATCCAGCATTTGGTGTATAGAAAATAATTACATTGTTGTGTAGAAGTAAAAAAAGCGGAATAATATGAATATATAAATGGCAGTTTTCATTACTCCATTAACATGTTGGTCCTCTGAAGCACATCAGAGCTAATTCTTTTAAGGGTTAAATCTTTGTAAACTAAATATATATAAATAATCTATTTCAGCCCAAGACTGTTATTATATTTGATTAAATTAAGTTTAAATTCAAAAAAGACAAATTAAACTACTGGTATTACAAAGTGTTCCCATTTTATCAGTTAGTTTTCACTACAGCCTCACAATATTGAGAGTAAATACCACATTTCTACTTATACTTTACTATCAATGTTGATTAAATTACAGAAACTGCACTTCATTTAATGGCACGAATGGTTGAAAATCTTTAAAGAAAGAAGGAGTTATTTGCAATCAACATTGTTCTGCTTGATCTGTTTCTATATATATTGTGAATAAAATATCAGTGAACACATAATGAAAAAGACAGATTTTTACCCTCCAGAGACTCTAAAAGTTGCGGCTGTACTTGTTTGTCCAGCAGTCGAATCTCAGCCGCTTGCTCTTCCTCCAGCAGCAGCCTCACCAGCCTCTTCCCCAGGAATCCACCGGCTCCTGTCACCACACACACTTCACCTCTCAGAGACATCGCAGGTTAATTCTCTCTTTGTACGAGAACCAACAAAATAACCTATCTTCCAATGGACCTCTTGAAGATGCTTCTCAAAAGAAAAACAACTTTTGTGTTTTTGGATGTTTTGGGTTCTGTTTGTCGGAGAACGACGGAGCTGCTGTCCTCTCAGCCTCAGCCCTTTCACTATTTGTAAACCCAGAAAGTTTACCAGAAAAAGGCAGTGTGAAAAAAGGGGAAGGGCTCGGCGCGGCGCTTTTTGGAGCTAGAAAAAAGAAAATTGGGGGCTGGAATGTTTTATATGCCAAGGACAGTTGCTGTTGGAAGTTTTATTCCATCATCTAAGTGGGAATAACTCTGCATGTGACTAAAAGAAAACACACGAGGATCAATGTGTTATTTTTGAAGATGACTTCTACTTTTATTAAATGAACGAGTCCCCAAGATGAACAGATGAAAGAAGTGTTGTGATATTTTAAGTAAAAGTAACATGTCAATACATGTAAAAGTCCTGCATTAAAATGTGTTAAGTATTGACAGAAAAAAGGTACCAAAAGTATAAGAAGTCTCTTTGGTCATCGCCATCTTGGTTTTTTGGCTGTGGCCATCTTGGTTTTTGGCTGTGGCCATCTTGGTTTCAACAGCAATGTCTCTTTGCTGCTTAAGATAATCCACAAACATAGTTGTAAGCAGTTTTTCAAATGTATGTTCTTTGAAGCACCTCAAGCCAAGTGCTATACATTCCCATTATATTGGAGAGAAGGCAGACATTCCTACGATCTCAAACACTGCAACTCACAACAAAACAATCTAGATTGATGAATAACACAACAGGTTAGAGGAAACATATCTTTTGTTGATTTTTGTGGTGAACTGTTCCTTTAAGCCTGCACACTGTGGAGTGTTTGAACTGTCATCAAAGCGCTCTACCACAGCAGAAGAGGATCTTTCCATTGTTACTGCTTTGTTTAGAAACTCAGAGGAGCAGCTGAACAAGGTTCCTTTAAAATTAAAGATGAGTAGATCAGATCTGTACTGCGGGTACAATGATTAAATACTTTTCTCCAGAGGAAGGTACAAGGCTAGAGCAGCCAAAACAAACAAGACTCCACATTTCAAGGTGACATCTGTCGGCCAGATGGCCAAATATTTTCCCTCCCTCGTGATGAATTATAGTTGGCCATGGTTTGCTCAGTAAAGGGTACACTGGTTCATGTGGCTGTGTGGTGGAAACCCCTGAGTGCTGCAGGGTTTTTACCCTCTCGAGCAGTATTATCATGTCTGGGCACCCCCAGAATAAAACATTTCCTACACTTCAATCAGGGGCCTAAAAGTGTCAGTGTCTTGACGTTGAGCTACGGCTTCTTTTCAAGTTATTTGTTATGTCGATTATTTGCTTTATTTGAACTAAGAGTGCAGCAGGGTTAGGCCACCTCTCACATCTTACTGTGCAGTATAAAGTACTGCTTTGTGCATCTTTTCTATGTAGACTCGCCATCTACTCTTCAGTATTTGTCGTCCTCGGCGTAGAAATCGATATCGCAGCTGACTGTTGTCTTATCTGGAAGGTGAAGGTCGATGTCTCAAGGGTAGCTTCGTCGTCCTTCACTTGTGAGGTCCGTGTGTGTGTGTGTGTGTTAATACGAGCTTTGGCCTTCACTGACAGTGAATGAGTGTGACATCAACAGTTTATTTTCATCTTAAAACACTGCATATACATATATATACAAAACATAACTTTGATATTTGTACATGTCTGTTGGAAATGAGCTCTAATCGGCAGTTGTAATTTGAAAAAATGTGGACTTCACACGTTCAATTAACAGACGGAATTTCCAAATTCCTGTTGGTTTTGCCGACGTCTTATGACTCGACTACTTGTCTGAACAGACAGGGCTTGTTAGTTAAACAGACAGCGCTTGTTAGCAGGATAAAGTCATCGCTGCGTTTGGTCTCGAGTTGTAAGATTATCAGAGAGTGATGGAAAGACTTAGATAATGACAGCTTTATTCTTTAGTCACAGTATTTCCATGCTGAATTCAGAAGCTGTGGTGTCGCCAAAAACATTTTCATTCACTTGGGAAGTCAATTTGACCTCTTTTTATGTCGCTTCAGTTTGTGAAACAGCGATAATGTTCCCTGAATCGATGTTCAGCCAATTTGACCTTCGTTTCCTTTCACAAACTGAGACTGCGGAGAGAAAGAACACACGCAGCACAGCAGGACGGATGCTTCATGGCTGACAATAAAAGCAAAGACAGGAAACGGCACTATAGAAATAGTAAAGAGGTGCAAACCACTGAATGCTAATGTTAGAGAAGTAGCCACGCTTGCACCTGCTCATGTTTGCAACCTACACTGTTTCCTGTATCGGAACCCCCCCCCCCCCCTGTGGTGCAGTATCAGCTCTTAGCTGTAGGCAGCGGACCCTCCTGCATCTCAGCCTCGTCCACTGACCCCTCTGGCAGATGAACGGTCATCGTGCAGGAACGAATCCCCCCCAGAGGCTCCAGCACGTTGAACACCCTGTCCCACACGTCCTGCTCCGGATCGTACCGCTGCACAATGTCAACCATGCATCTGCTGTTCCAGGAATACCCTCCCACCACGTAGATCTGCCCGTTGAACACCGTCACACCGACGTCGCTCTGGCCCCAAGACATTGGCGCCACCACCGTCCACTGGTCTGTCTCCGGGCTGTAGTATTCGCAGGCCAGGACGTCGTCGTAGTCGGTGCTGCCCCGGAAGTGATTCCCGCCCATCACGTAGAGTTTGTCGCCGACAGTGCACATGCAGTGCAGGCCGCGGAGCTCCATCATGTTGGCTCGGCGACTCCACGTGTCGGTGGCGGGGTCGTAACACCAGAGCTCCTTCTGGAACGTGTCACGGGTGATTCCACCTGTGTGAAGAGAGAGAATTCAACAAATGTTTCATTCAACCAAGTCGCCAGAAAAACAATGTTTCCATTGTACGTTTCTGCAAACCACAGAGTACGCTGAATGTCGAGGTTTCTGAAACAAAAATCCATTTCATGAATTGCATAAACGCACCACTTGGTTAAAGTTGTGAAATGATTGATAAGGTTTAGGGGAACAAAACTACTTGATTGACGTTCATGATTTATGATAAAAATAATAACGTAACATTGTAACATAATAATTTAACAACATAACTTAACATCCTAATGTAACAACGCAACAACGTAACATCCTAACGTAACATTGCAACGTAACAACGTATCATAACGTAACAATGTAACGTAACAATGTAATGTAACAATGTAACGACGCAACAACGTAACAATGTAACAACGTAACAATGTAACATAACAATGTAACATAACAATGTAGCGTAACAATGTAACAACGTAACAATGTAATGTAACAATGTAATATAACAATGTAACAATGTAACAACGTAACAATGTCACAATGTAACGTAACAATGTAACGTAACAATGTAACAATGTAACAACGTAACAATGTAACAACATAACATTGGAACGTAACAGCATAACTAAAATAATTTCCTTTTTCTGTGTTTCTGTGTTAACTAATTAACTAAATGATTGTACACTAACTTCTTACAATCTAGGCAGGCCTTGTTGTCACCACAACTGCAATTCAATCTCAAATAGATAGTTCGAAAATTCTCCCTTTTGGTGAATTCAAGGACACGGTAAGAACCAATAGAAGAATTTGGAACATGCTGGGAAATTATAGTACTTGTAATTAATGGGCTACAACATGCAGAAGTGTGTTTAGAGAATTTCCTTTTTCCATGTTTTGCCCTGAACATAGCAAATATGAACATTTTATTCTACAGACTGAGTCTGAAAAAAAGTCCATTGAATTAATCAAACAATTCCTTCAGCAACATTTTTTATGTTAGCTTTGAATGCAGGAAGTTACAAAAGAAAAAAAACATCATCTTTCAGGACTTCTGGGCCTCTAAAATTTGCAGAATCTCATATATTGTTTTCCCTTCACCTCATATTTGCTAGTTGTCGTTTTATCACATATGTCAAGACATTAAGGAATCTGAAAAAAAGACCATTGCTCTGCTACTGCCGTTTTCAGCTACTTTCAGCTCATTTTGGGGGGTTTTCAGATAACCAATGAATTCAATATTTAAATCAAAAGTGGGCAGCTGCTTGAGCTCACAGAGAGCCATGTTTCAGGAGTGGGCCGACCACACCAGGTCTTAAACACATGGATACTGGAGCAGGAACAGTTTGTATGAATGTTCATGTTGAGCTGTTTCTGTTTGTGTTAGCATGCTAGACATAACACGTTGATAAGATAAATGCTCGCAGCGTTCTTTTCTGAATCTTTCTCTCTTCACAGTCGCAGTTTGAGCCGAGGTTCAAACTCAAAAGCTCCCTGGTGGAATGAAATAGATATGCGTCTGCTCTGTTGTGTATTCTGGTGAACATCACCGACACTTTAGAGCTTGCGAGAGTCGTGGGTTTTTTAATTAGTTGCAAAGTACTGGGACCCACTTCAACCACAGGTCTTGTTGTGTTTCCTGCTTCTCAGCCATTCGTGCGAAACAGTTTCTTCCCTCAAACCTTTTCTGTCCGAGGTTCCTAAGAACCCTGACAGACAGCAGGTTGAGGGCAGAGAGTGTGCTGCTAAACAGGAAGTGGTTTCAAATCGGCCAGCCATGCAAGCGTTTGTCAATAACTCATTTTTTAAGATCCAGTATTTACTTATTCCAGAGGGTTTGTAACATTAAAAGTAATAAATAAATAACAAAGCTTATTTATATGACACTTACCGAAACGAGCAACAATTACAAAGTGCTCTACAAGGCAGACGATACAATGCATTGCAGTACGAGTAGCCTACAGATCGGCTCTAACAGGATGTAACTATCTCTGTGACTTCCTGTGTATTCTTTGAAGGCTGCTGGAAACTGTCCAACTTGACCGCAGCTTTACTGTCACGGCCCCCTGCTGCTGCCCCCACAACTCGCCCACTTTACAGCCGAGCTTTGACTCATCGTGAACGAGCCTGTTATGAACCCATCAGGAAGGAGCGTCATCATTGTTTTGAAGGTATCCTGTGGTGTTTTGGACCTCCAGCAGCAGTTTCTCATGCACACACACACACACACACACACACACACACACACACACACACACACACACACACACACACACACACACACACACACACACACACAACAATACACATGCACATTCCTGCCAAAGTTAACAGCCAGAGATTTTAAAGGATTTTTAAAGTATTTAACCAGCTGCTTGGTCTTAGTGAGCTAAGTAGGTCCAGAGTCATGGTTTTGTTCCTATTCTCATTTTGGCCTGCAGGGTTAGAGCTCATTTCAAGGCCTTTAAACTTAATTCTACTTTTATCAAAAGATTTTGAGTTTGGGGAGTGAAGAGATGGTATCTGTCACGATTCAGGAAATGCACGATTGGACACAAACACAGACAAACTGGTCAGTTCAGCAATTTTAAAGGATGTCTAGAGCTAACGGAAGCTGATGAGGAGAAGAGGGGCAGCTGAGTAGGTGGGGCAGTCAGTGATGGAGGAAAGAAGGAGGGCACCAGGTGGACGGATGGGAAACAACACTGTATTTTCCAGCAGGACTCTGAACACTGGAGGAATTTATATTCCTACTTTAAATGACCTGATGAAGTCTTTTACCAGGTCATTTGTTGAAACACTTAAAATGACCATTGTGTAGATTTCATCAATAGTGTGATTAATAACTGCCCTTAATAGGAGACCTTTGTCTTACAGCTGTGACAAACCTTTAAGTGGGGAAGTCCGGATGGATGCTCGGGTGTATGACGCATGTGTCACCAACACTGCAGACTGTGAGAGTTGCGTCCCCCGCTATGAAAAGTCACTGTTGGTTTCTTTTTACCACGAAGGCAAGCTTTGTGCAACTCCAACCATGACTGTGATCTTTCTCTGAACATGTAGTTCTTGCGAAACTTAACCACAGAGGCAGCAGAACTGAAAGCAGTCATAAGGGTAGAGTATGAATACAATGGCTTGTTGTTAAAGTATGAGGACTTAAAACAGTTGTTTATTGTGCCTTTTAAAAAGTTTTGAGTCTCTCTCTTTTTCCACCAAAATGAGTGTGCATATGCAGGAAAACCTGCAAAACATAGGCAATAGAGTCCTTTCCCATTGCCAGTAGACCAGTAGTCTTTCTGTTTTTTTTTGGTTTGTCAACGTGACAGAAAACCGTGAAAAACAGTCGACATGTTACGGTGGTTACTTCTTATTTATGTCTGTAACTTATTCAGTCTCTCTTTCAAACTCTCAAACCAGAGTTGGTGATTGTTGGAAACGTGAAAAAGACAAAGATGGTTTTGATGAGTTTTAATTAGTTTCTGTTGAGTTTGAATGGAGTGTTTTTTACATCAATCAGCGAGGTTTCTGTCAATGGAGTCCGTTGGCTTTTAGGAGAGAATATTAATAATACTCGTTGAATAAAGAGTTTATTTCAACTAAACAATAGTTGGTGGTTGGTGGAACAGTGGAAAGACTAACCAAGAGAGTGTTAATGACTTTGTTTCTGTTGAGTTTGAATGAAGCAACACAGTCTCACGGCAGATTGTGAAACAGTCACATTTTAATCTTCTGGTTTTATGTTGAGCGACATGAATTGTCCATATTTTATCATGTCAGTGGGCACGACTTCTTTTTCTGTCAGTTGGGACGACATTACACTACAATGTCACAAAATGTCACAAAACATTGGACCAATTCCCAACCCGCCCACCATAAGTGGTCTGTCTCAGTATTTAATACTACGTCATTAGCTCTGACCGTTGCTCACGTGAATGCGTTTAATTTGTGTGTCCAGCAGTTAAAGGATCCTAATTTACAATATGTGTCACGTACACAAATTGACTTAATAATAAATGTACAATTTCCTGTTGTTTCTTCATGAATGACAGAGACGAGAAGATAAACTGAGCTCAGACACATTCTGAGTTTTGTGTTGATCAGCGTTAGCTTACCGGAGATGTACATGAGGTCCCCGTGAACTGTTCCAGCGTGTCCATAGTGAGGCTCCACCATCTTGGTCACGTTCGTCCACTCATTTTTCCTCAGGTTGTAGCACTCCACCGTGTCTGAGCAACGTGACAGAGAGACATTTGGGAAAAGTAGAATTGAATTCAAGCATCAACGCCTCGTTTCACCACAGCTCTGTGCACGTTTATGAGTCAATGGGAAGCTAAATCATTCCTATGGGAACATTTGTGATCTACAATGTGTTTTTTTGCACGAGTACTTTGAAAATTTTTACTTCTGACGGACAGGAAGTTCATCAAATTAGCAAAATTATAACTGAATGATGAATGAAACAGAACTCCATTTATTTAAAGTTTGATGGCATATTCAGCCAGTTCTATTTTGTTAAAAGTGCTTTAAATACGGGATTGGGATCATTTCTATTTCCCCTTTTGTTAACTCAAATTAACATATTTATAACAAAAGAGCTCCTGTTTCTTAAATAAATAACTTAAACTTGTGAACTGGAAAAAACATATATTTTTATGCTATTTCTTTTTCTCTTAATGAGCTGGGTTGTAACAGCAGGAAACAGCAGACAGACACAGTTAGCTAGTGAACAAAGTAGAGCATTTAGCAGCTAAAGAGACATATATTTAGAGTTGTTGGAGACTAACAAACAGAGCTTGAACAGAGAATATTCAACAGAAACATGACTCCAAATTAAAGCAGTACTGGCAGCAGTAGTGGAACAAGAACTATCAGCTGCTCACCAATCTCTCCTGACGCATTCCTTCCTCCGACTGCAAACAGTTTCCCCTTCAGCGTGCTCAGGTGGAAGAAGGTCCTCTTCTCATTGAGCGAAGCGATCTGAAGCCACTTGTCGAAGCGCGGGTCGTAGCGGTAGGCGCTGTCGATGGCCGTCTTACCCTTGGTGTCGTAAGTGCTCTGGCCTGAGAACAAGAATTGTGTTAATGGGGAATAAATTATAATCGGTGAAAAAAAAGCATTTATTTATTCTACTCATTTCTTTATATAATTCGGTCATACGTTGAGTCTTGATGATGAACGATGTACCATCACTTCTTCCCTTCCAGCTAACTCATTAAATTATGCAAGTCTAGGACCAAAGTGCCTTTTCACCAGGCGGCAACCTCCGGTTCGGAAAAGTGAAACCAATGCATTCTCTCTAGTGTCCACCAGGGGGCGACTCCTCTGGTTGTATAGAAGTCTATGAGAAAATGACTCTACTTCTCTCTTGATTTATTCCCTCAGTAAACATTGTAAACATGAGTTTATGGTCTCAATCTCTAGTTTCAAGTCTTCTTCAATACAGCATGATGTTCATTTAGTACATTATGGTCCATTTAGAGTCAAACAGACCATAAAGCAGGGGATGCTTTAGGGCGGGGCTACACAGTGATTGACAGGTCTCTACCAGAGACGTAGACGGCGTCTCTACGTCACTCCTCCACAGTCCAAATATGGTCACTTCCTGTTCACTGGTCGCAAAAAAACAAGATCCAGGGACCGAAATCCAAGATGGCAACAGCCAAAATGCAGAATTCAAGGCTTTTCACCAAGAAAACTATGGCTTCTCTTGGGTTATGTTCCTATCCTGCAGTTTGCATGGACCATCATCAACAATGTAGCTTCCTCTATTCAGTGTGTATGTGTTTTCCCCCAAAGTTAAATACCCATGTTAAATGAACACATGCAGTTTGACCTGCCTGAGGTGGATATTGCCCTGAGAGTGTGAAGTGTTCTGACCTCCAACAATGAAGAGGAAGCCGCCAAGAAGAGCCACGCCATGCTGGTATCGCGGCGCCTCCATGGGCTTCAGGGCCCTCCAAAGGCGGGTCTTTTCGTCATACAGCCTCAGCTCCCGGCTCACCACCAGCTGCTGCCGCATCACGCCGCCCAGAGCCAGGATGTGGGTGTCGTCCGAGCGTATTCGCGTCCGCTCGGTCTGCAGAGCTGGCTGCATGAAAGGCATCATCTGGTAGTTGCTGGCCTCCAGCAGGAGGTTCACACAGGCCGTCTCAGAGCGCATCATGGAGTCCCCTCCCTCCTCATCTTCCTGGGAGATCTGGATCAGCTCGTTGGGGCTCATCAGCGGGAAGCGAATGTGGCGCATCAAGGCGTAGACGGAGGAGCGTCGACTGGGGGAGTCGTGGTCCAGCCATCCTCTGGCGATGTGGTAGAGCTCCATCTCAGAGAATCCCTTCAGGGTGTTGTTGGACAAAGCGTTGGCCATGCTGGTTTCAGAGAGCTGGAGGTAGCGGCCGCACTCCACCAACGCTGAGAGGTTCTGGCTCACAAACTCACCTGGGTTTGACACAACAAAGAGGATCAACATCATCATCTTATTTTAGTTTGTTCAACCAGAATGATGTGTGATATTTAGTTTTCTTTCTGGATGTTTTGATAATAGAAGAGTGGATATAAATAATGAAGCGTTTTAGGGATTGCTGAGGATCTGATCTGAGGATCTACAACTCCAATACAACAATTCGATATCATCTCTGTCATTGTAGCCTCATACAAAAGTTCGTATGATATCTTACAAAAAATTGGAATTAATGACTTCTCTGCAGCTTTGCAAAGTCATCCAGCGGGACGGATTGGACCCCCCCCCCCCTGTTCTATGCTAATCCCACTTTCCACCTCATCTACATGTTATTGCAGATTTAATAGTCCCGTTGCTTCTGTGCTCTGACATCAGTGTTGTGAACACTCACCGATATTCAGCTGAACGTCCGCCAGAAGCAGGTCCATGGCGATGCGCTCCACCTCCACACAGTTATCAATAGTGATCTGCATCGAAGAACAACAACCACATGCAAGAGTCACTCACAAACATCTTCTTTATTCTGTATTGTGTGATTGACACTGGCAGAGAGGGCGTTAAAGGACAGTGAAGTGCAGCTTAACGAGCTAGACCTCTAGCTGAATATAAATTAAGGCAAATTCTCTCACCTCGCTGCTCAGAAGCTGATTGCAGAATCTCAGGACGGGCATGACCTGCAGGAAGTTTGCCGCCTCCAGAGTGTCCTGGAGATTACTCATGTCGAGGCAGACTTTGGATGTGTAAATGAAGTCTATAATGTTCTTTAAACCCAACTTAGTGACCCCGTGCAGCTTGATCTCTCTCATCTCCTGCTCCCTCATGCCTCCTTAACAAGGACAGAACAAAGTACAAAGAGACAAAGAGGTGAATGCATCTTCTTTTAATGCACATTCAGCAACACACAAAGACACCGTAAAGCCTGGCAGCTCAGACATTATGCAGGGAGAGGATAATAAAAGTATTGAATTATGTTTAAAGGAAGTTTAATGCAGGAGAATGTCAAGTTCTTCCTCTTTTCTTTTACTCTGTAGACTCGTAGTCTTGACACTGTGGTGGTGTTTTCCTAAATGTGTCTCTTATCAATGTCTAATTTTAATGTATAAAAGTATGCTCATGTAGGTCCTTTTGTAGGGGTGTTATTTTAAATGAATTGCGACCCTGTTCTATTTAGTGGACTGGCTGTGAAACAATAAATAGACCATTCATTATTTTGATCCATTACACCTGTGTTTACCCTTCTATGACAAGTCAAAACGGCGGCCGTGAAAAGGGCCTATTACATGTAGTGTTGCTGTTACATAGTAAAGTGTGTTTCACCATGTCTTGAGCTAAGAAAGCCAGAGTTTGCGACGTTAAAAAAACGTGACCTCTCACCTGTGAACATCGCTTTGAAATAGTCACTACACGAAGCCATGATGACTCTGTGGACTGGGAAAGTGTCCCCGCTGTCCCCGGGGACCAAGACGACGTCACAGAGAGTCGTATCTGCCCGAAAAGCATCAAAGCCCTGCAGGAAAAACAATACCGAATAACTTAATGTGTTGCATCATTAATTCCTTATTATGATAACGTTATATTTATTGGTGGCTTCTACGAGATTCTTCTTTGCCTTTTTATTGTGTTAATACTGTGGGATTTGGTGGTTAATATTCAGGCGGCAACCTCTGGTTCTGAAAAGTGAAGCCAAAGCTTTATGTGTTAAAGCTGCATTCTCTCTAGTGACCACCAGGGGGCGACTCCTCTGGTTGTATAGAAGTCTATGAGAAAATGACTCTACTTCTCTCTTGATTTATTACCTCAGTAAACATTGTAAACATGAGTTTATGGTCTCAATCTCTAGTTTCAAGTCTTCTTCAATACAGCATGATGTTCATTTAGTACATTATGGTCCATTTAGAGTCAAACAGACCATAAAGCAGGGGATGCTTTAGGGGCGGGGCTACACAGTGATTGACAGGTCTCTACCAGAGATGTATACGGCGTCTCTACATCACTCCTCCTCAGTCCAGATATGATCACTTATATTCACTGTATTGCTGTTTGAAGAAGACTTGAAACTAGAGATTGAGACCATAAACTCATGTTTACAATGTTTACTGAGGTAATAAATCAAGAGAGAAGTAGAGTCATTTTCTCATAGACTTCTATACAATCAGAGGAGTCGCCTGGTGGACATTAGAGAGAATGCAGCTTTAACACATGAAGCTTTGACTTCGCTTATCATTCTCCTGCCTCACGCCTAAGAATGACGTTGAGAAATAGTTGATTTCTTCCATTTTTGTGCCCCAAAATAAGTTGTTGTTGTTAATAAGTGACATAAAAACACAAAAAAGTAATAAATACCTGCAACACAGCTGCTCCATGCTCAGTGCTGCTGAACACCTTGGACAGTGGCCGAGGGGGAAGTTTGGGCTTTGTGGCTCTATCTGGGCGTATAGGTGGCGTTTTAATGGGTGGGGTGAGAGGAGCTGGAGCTGGAGCTGGAACCGGAGCCGGAGCTGGTGGAGAAGGCCGGTCATCTATCAAACCCAAATGGAGATATTAAGAGATGAGAAAAGTCGTGATACTTTTGTTGGTGCAGGTGCAAGGAACTACTGATGGTGGGTCCTGATGGATATAAAGTATAGAAGTATTAGCAGCAACATGTACTCAAAGTATCAAAATGTATTTTTTAGGCATATCTGAATATTTGAGGGGATGTGTGTCCCCCAATATGTATATTATAATTTTATAATTATAGCCTCGGTGCAAGATATGTACAGTATGAGCAGTATGAACATGAGCAACAGTTAGCAAAATATTTAATGCAGGTTTAAGTACAAGTATAGAGAGTATTATAGGTGAGATATAGTCAGGATAGTAGTATAAATACGTATAGTGTCATATTTCATATTTTATAAACTAATCATAAGATGTAAAACCTCAATCTGAAAAGTAACTAATAACTAGTTCTGGCAAATAAATGTAGGGAGTAAAAAAGTACTATAATTTCCTCTCAAATGTACCTCAAAATGCAGTACAGTACATAAATGTACTTTCCACCACTGAGACAAACACAAACCTCGGTTAGCCATGTGTGAGCTTCCTCTCTTCCTCGTATCAGATCAAAATAATAAAAGATATAAATCAAAGAGACAGGGAGCGCGCGCACACACACACACACACACACACACACACACACACACCTGGTTGAACAGGTGGGTCAGATGCAGCAGGAAGTCTCTCCGGCTGAGCTGCAGGTCTCGGAGGATCCCTGGACTGATGCCTGCTCAGGCGAGAGAACCTGCGGCTCAGCCTCCCCGGCCCGCTGTCGTCTCCACTTCCCCTGCAGAGGAACGAGGAAGTGTGGGTTCTTTACTGCATCATCTTGTATCCCCAATACTTAACACCTCCCTGCAGTGAAATCTTTATTTTGTGGCTTAAGTGATGTTAAGAGGAATCTGATAATAACCCGGCTGCATCCACAACATCTCCGTGTTGTTATTTCATTGTAAAAACCTATCATGCACAGTATATTTAATGCAAATTAGAGCAAAACAGGAATAGCAGGTTTGACAAACACGTGCCAAATTATATTTAGAGAGTTTCATTAACTCTGGTGGCAGTTTTTCATCGTACACTTTTAGCCTCTGAGTTTCGTCTCTCAGCACTTCCTCTTATGGTTGTAAACAAATACCACTTCCTTCAGCTCACTTGGCAGAGCCTACCTACTCCTATGGCCCACAGCCTAACTTAACCATCTCTAATGTGAAGCATTTGATTCATGGAGGTTCCTGGAAGAAGCCCTGCAGCTTAAAAAAAGCATTTCATCTGATTTGCATGGATCCTGTGATCTGAATAGGAGGAACCAGAGGACCACTTCTCCTCTTTAAACTGTTTCCTGCCAAGCTACTCGCACACAGGGAGTCCAAAGAACACCCAGAGAAGCAATAAATACAACTAGCGAATGCACATTCTGTCACACAAAGGAAAGAAAGTGTTTGAATGTTTCATTTCTAAAATCCACGGGCAAAAGAGATAAATATTCTTCTTTACACACACAATTTAAAGTTCAAGCAGTTATTATTGCCATTTTTATGTATGTTTTTTATTGTTTATTATCATATATAAGTATGCAGGAATCCAGCTGCTTAAATATGTATTTATTGAATTAGTTAAATTAAATAAGTACCTGAAAATGCAATCTTTAACACTGCATGAGTGCATTAAACATGTTGTAGTATTGATCTAAATGGATTCTGGGAAATGATTTTAGGCAGAAAACAATGAATAAAATATGTAAACATACACTTTCATCTTCTGTGACCTTGTTTCAAACATCAAGACTCATCTCCAGTGAGTGGTAGAGCCAGTTACACCCCATGAATAAAATGTATAATTATATATTATACAAGGGAGAAGAAATGTACTACATTAAAAGGAGAAATGTTGAAACACCTTACCCCATCTCATTTGCCTCTTGTGGCTGAGGACGCTGGCTGTTACGCTGCTGAGACTTCCTGCAAGGAGACAAAATAAAAGCTTCAGTCGACAGAAATGTGATTTTATGAGCGACACACGATTGTTTGGTGTCGAAGAGTTCAATGTTTTGACGTCTGCGGGAATAGTTCATCCACGCTAATGCAAAAATATCACTTCTTCTGTAGAATGACAGACAGTATGTCTGTGTCTTGCTCAACAGTTTGTGTGTGTGATGGATTCTGTGTGTTTGATGTGGCCTCTAAACTCTCAGACCTTTCCCAACCTGAAAAACATTTATGTTGTTTAATGACATTTGTGGATAATCCAGTGAGGTTTTATTTATCAACACATTCTTTCTCCACATCTTCTTATGTGTTCATCATCAGATGAAATCAGCCGTGTCAGCAGCTTTGTGGTTGTTGTTTTTTAAATAGTTGATATTTTGTGATCATGTTCAGCTGCAGCAGTCTGACGTGTACTCTCTGGTATGTGTGAATGTGTGAATGACGTTTTTTTTTTTTTTTACTGAAACTAACTGAGCTCTGACTTCTATCATTCTCACCTCACAATTTTGTCTTTTTATGAAATGTAACTTAAAAAACATTTAATGTTGCATCTTTGCATCGTGTCATAACATACAAATATTTCAAAATCATTATGTGACTTTGTTAAAGGTGCAACATGTGAGATCAAACCAGATGTGTTAAAGCTGCATTCTCTCTAGTGTCCACCAGGGGGCGACTCCTCTGGTTGTATAGAAGTCTATGAGAAAATGACTCTACTTCTCTCTTGATTTATTACCTCAGTAAACATTGTAAACATGAGTTTATGGTCTCAATCTCTAGTTTCAAGTCTTCTTCAATACAGCATGATGTTCATTTAGTACATTATGGTCCATTTAGAGTCACACAGACCATAAAGCAGGGGATGCTTTAGGGCGGGGCTAGACGGTGATTGACAGGTCATATTCCAAGATGGCTACGGCAAAATCGCCGAACTCAAGGCTTCAAAACGGCCACAAACCAATGGGTGACGTCACGATGACTATCTCCACTTCTTATATACAGTCTATTGTCCAACATGAGAGGACGAAGTAGAGCTACTTGTCATTCATATTAAAGGTACAGTGTCCGTTTATGTTTTTTGTTTGTTTGATTAAATACAAAGTGGCAAAAGCAAGAACATTACTCTTATTTATGTCCAGTCTTATGTGGCTTTCTCTTTTATTTAACAACTGATGACTGTAACTGTAGATCCAGTAGTAAAGGGTAAATGCTGCCCTCTATTTGTTGTAACAAATGGCCACATCTAAACATTGCACCTTTAATATTAAAATAAATTGCATAAAGCCATCAAAGTATGTCTTTCCTGTAACTCTTCTTCTACCGGGTGTCGGCCACCAGTTTACAGTCCATCTTAAATCTCCTCTTACACAAAACAAAGTCACCACACTCAAGTGCAATAATGAAGCAACACCGTAGCTCAGGGTCCATAATACTTAAACATTAAAGTGAGTGAAATGAAATGCATCCCCTGCAGCCTGAATTAACCCTCCTGCACAGCTGAGCGGTATGAATCAACTCACATGGAGCCGGATCTATAAAAACACCTGTTGGTGCCCCTACCTGGAAGAGATCCTCCTCAGCAGACCGGACGCGAGGCCTCCCTCCAGCCTGCCCGTCTAACCAGCCAGAACTCTTAAGAGGAACAATCTGCCGCTCGTTTGCCAGCTGGTTTGAAAGAGTTTGACGCGTCTGGTTGAGCATCAACGTTTCTTTGCCTTAAAAAGAAAAAAAGCGACGAGACCTCACTCACTTCCTGTGCTACTTCTCTTTCTTACTGTCTGCACTGTTGGTGCATCTCTCCACACCCAGATGTGACACACTTGTGCAATACTGTCGGTGAAATCATCAGCTAAAGGTTTCACAAGCTGCTTTTTTTTGAAGGTTTTGAGTTGAGCATATAGGCACACTGCTCTGGCGGGCCCTCGGTTCTCCTACGTAGATGAGACGAGCACCATGACCCAAATGGAGCAATGCACTGTCTGACATTGACATTCATATTTCACATCTTATGGTATATTTATGTGTTTTGCTTGATGAAAGTTAAAAACATCCCAATCGCTTAAAAAGACAACATAGAAAATGATCTTCTGCTCTTTTAAAGTGTCAGTTTGTGGTGTTCTTCTAGAGGCTGGTGGGGATCTGACCTGTAGCTGATACCATGTGCATTAGAGATTTAAAACACTGAACAAAAATAGATATTTCACCTGAATCTCCCCTGCATTAAAACTAAAAATATGTACATTCTCTTGAGAATAAAGTCGGGAAACAAAAACAAAAGACGTCTCCGTCTGTTATCGTCTTAATAATGAATCCAGAAGATCTTCATCACCTCAACAGACGTTTATTCACCCACAAACACCTTCAGCATCTCAAACTGTAGCTCATGTCGTTATTAGTTACTATAAAACCCAAAGAAGTGTGTTGGTGTCATGAGAAGTGCCTCCATGCCCTCCAATCCAAAAGCAAAATAACAAAAACGTTTTTTATTCACTTGCTAAATCTCCCGTCAGCTTTCCCGAGACGCCGTCTCACTCGTGCATGAAGCTGTTTCGCATGTTTCCTGACATGATAAAGTCATGAGTGAACAATCTATTCTTCGTCACAATGGAGTCTCTTGTTCAGAACTGCTGTTTGGTTTCTGTCCTCCTCAGTGCTGCCCTCTGCTGGTCTGTTAGAGTTTAGAGAACTGAATGAGGTTCCTGTTGATCTCCGCCACGTTCCTGCAGCCTGGACCACATCAGTACAAACACATCTGTTGTTTCAGGGGAAACAGAATACTGCTGTTTTTTTAATTTATGGCACAAATACATATGAGCACTTCTCACCTGATAAAGCCATGGACAGACGAAACTCGTCATTTAAGATTTGCAGCACTTCCCTCACTCCTTCCTCACCCTGAGAGATCACACAGGACCCACAGTTACAATAAAGGACTCAATACAACCTGGAATCACACAAACGCTCCATACAATATAATACAACATCAACGTGTTTGTTCTTTCCAACTGACAAACTCTCATTTGTCTCCGTTTACATGGACATAAATAACATGTTATGATCATATTGAGGATATTGCGTTTACCTGCTCAAACACATAAACGGGTTATTCATGTCCATGTAAACACACTCTTTTATTTACTGTGTTGTTGCCAAAGACAGATGAAGACTTTTAACTCCACATCACACACAGTAGGGCTGGTGTTACAAAATACACAGTGATTAAAATGTTGATTTTATGGTTATTTATTGAGTTTAGACTCATCAACGTATGTCTGCAAGTTACTGTCACTGACTTTTCAATGATAACATTTGAGTATGTGGAGAGGACATATGTCAAGAGAGCCAGATAGTTGTCCCGGATACTATTTAATTTAAAAGAAACAGCTTAACGTGGTTATAATCTGTCTCACAGTATCACACAGTGGTCAGTGTGTTGCTGTTTGTACCTTGTACGCGAGGCCCCACACTGCTGGACGGCCAATGAAAACACACTTGGCTCCCAAGGCCAGCGCTTTCAGCACATCACTTCCTGTTCGGATGCCTCCGTCCACGTAGATCTCGATCCTCCCCTGCACCGTGTCCACGATCTCCGTCAGGGCGTCGATCTGTTTGAAACACAGCAGGCGAAGACGTCAAAGTTTTTACTACACTTCACACTTCACGCTTTTGTTTTGAAAGAGGATTACCTCCTCACTGATGTTAACAAACAACCTGTTACCTCAAAACCAGAACATGCTCGTACTATCACATACTAGCTCTCTCACAGTTTGATATTTAGTTAGAAACCCTTATTTGCTTTTCTTGCAGAGAAGAAGATAAAAACCACTATGCTAGATATGAAGCTGGAACCAGGAGACTGTTAGGTTAGGTTAGCATAAAGACTAGAATCGGAGGGAAACAGCTAGCCTGGCTCTGTCCAAAGGTAAGAACATCTGCGTACCAGCACCTCTAATTTAAAGGTTTATATCTTGTTTGTTTCTTTACCAGGATGTTATGTGCTGCACTGTTTCACTCTGCACAGCGACTCTGTGTCAATGTGAAAACAAGAACCACAAAACCACACCACCACTGCTACTACTGCTTCTGCTGTTCACTTCTGTATTTATTACTACTTCTACTTCTTGTTCTACTACTACAACTATTACTGATCCTGTAAGTGTCATTGCCATCTGACATGGGTCTACACCTGCATCTCCTTCTATGAACATTAGAAACTAAACGATCTGTGATATAACAGGAGAAATAACTCGGTCTGTAGCTACCGAAGCCGGGCCTCCGTCCAGCTGTCTCCCCCCGTGGTTTGACACGACGATGCCCTGGATGCCGTGCTCCACGGCCAGCTCGGCGTCCTCCTTGGTCAGGATTCCCTTGATGATGATCGGCAGGCGGGTGATGGACTGCAGCCAGTACACGTCCTTCCAGCTGATGGAGGGGTCCAAGGTGTTGGCCGGGATCCCGTACTCCTCTGGGGCTGCAGTCTCCTGCTTATAGTGCACGTGGTAAACTCAACATACACTTTGTCTTGTCTCATTCATTGTTTTCCTGCCATGTCTCCACACGTATTCTTTTAAAGGTTGAATAGTTACCTGGAACACTCCATCAAAGTTCTTCACCTTGAGGTGTGGCGGCAGCTTGAACTGGTTGCGGATGTCGTTGCGGCGCTTCCCGGTGTAGGGCACGTCGACGGTGAGGACCAGGGCCTTGTAGCCCAGCCCCTCCACGCGGTGCACAATCTGCTCGGACAGCTTCCGGTCCCGGTACACGTAGAGCTGGAACCAGCGGTAACCGCTCGGTGCCGCCGCCACGATCTCCTCCACCGAGCAGGTGGAGTAAGTGCTGGTGATGTAGCAGGTGTTGAGCGCCTCTGTGGCTGTGAGGAGGTTTGAGAAGTCACTACGTTGGTTACTGAGGAAGGAATTTACATGTAGATCTGAGAGGTTCAGGGTCACGGTAATGTAGGAGACGGTCCTCACCCCGAGCTGTGGCCATCTCTCCTTCATGCCAGGCCAGGCAGTGAAAGGCCGTGGGCGCGATACCGACCGGAAAGCTGATCTCTGTCCCCTGCACCGTGGTCCGCGTGTCGCTCACCGACACGTCCCGCAGGATACGAGGCCTCAGACGGATCCTGATTGTGACGTACAGATAAACAATCAAACAATAACACTGAACCTAACGGGGATGGAGGGTTCAGGATGACTCTGAGTCAGTATGTCATTGACAGCGTGTCAACTTATCACCCAACCAAATTTAAACTTGTTGACAAAGAATTGCAAAATCTTAATATCCAGTATTTGTCAAATAAGGATTCTTAAGATGACAACATGCTGTTTTTGCTGAACCAGTAAGCTGTGAGCTTGAGATCATGTCCCCTTGGCAATGCAACTTTCAAACCAGTTCCTCATTCACTAGAACATTGCAGCATCAGTGCTGAGTCTAAATGTAAACGGTTATAATAAGGCACATTGACACAAACTGTAATGTATGAACAGAAATCAGTTACAGCAGTCTAAAGTCCACACATGTGTTGTGTCCCGTGTGCTCATATGATCTTTATAAATACAGCGTTTGGCTACAACTAGTGTATTTGTGGTGACATTGAACGTCTCACACTTGTATTCTCCCCCTCTGTACCTTTTGTAGGCCAGTAGATTGTCGTCCCTGGTGCAGCATTCGTCCGCTCCGGCTGCATAATAATCCCAGGTGGCCTTTGAGAGATGCTCCTTTGCATACTCCTCAAAGTCCGTCAGGCACACCATAGCCATCTCTGCACAGCGACCTCTCTCTCTGTGTGGGACGACAGAGATCATCCCTTTTCAATTTGACGCTGCATGCACGATAAAACATGTGCGATAAAACACTTTGTGCGTGAGACAAATGGCTGCAGGCTCCAACAGCAACAAGACTTCAAATGCTAAAGAACTATGAGCTTCATGACTTACCACAGAATAACTACTCAATCAACGGAGAACTGATGTTGCAACATCACACTGAAACTGCCCTCGTATCTGCAGATGCAGCGCAAACACGCCGTCGACAAACTCACCAGTCAAGCTTCCACACTTTGACATCTGAGTGAGTCAAAACGACGTTTTTAGTTTCCTCTTATTTGGGGTGAAACAGAGATGAATCCTTGTGTCCACGTTGTTCGTTTGTGTGTCAGTCAGAATCAAACCCTCACAGAGCCTCAGTGAAAGCCCGCCGTGTGACCCGAGGGCGACCTTTTGTTCTTATTGTGTTTCCACAAGCTGGAAATGTGCTGATGGCGACTCCAGCTATAGGAGGACAAGAGGCGTCTGACACAGTGCCCCGTGGTCCAGATACAGTCGCACACATCTACACGCTGTGTACACGGGCCTGCGTGCTAACACATGCACAGGATACTGCTGTTGTCATGCCAACAACTCTTATTTTAGCAATGCATTTGAAAATAGAATGTTTTAAATTCAATCTGAATTAAAGAATAAATAAAGAGATAGTACTTAGCATGCAGATGTGCTCACACACACAACAGCTGGAGAACATTTGGTTAGAACTCTGTACGCAGGTCATTGTGATACCACAATGTTAAAGAATACTCCATTACAAGTAAAGAATAATAGTGCAAGACATTTAATATGCAGATTCTACAAGTAAAGTAGTCACTACATCTGTCAAATAAATGGTTTGATTCAAATGTCTTCATGTGGTTTGAAGTGAAGCAGAAGAGTATAAATAAAAATACCATGAATAGTACCACAAAGCTAAAGCAAATATACTTAAATATTGAAGTTATCATCCACAACTGAAGCTTTCTTTTTTAGGAGATTTGGGGAGCTGGTAATTTAAATGAGTTTTTAATTCAAAGTTGCACAGCAGGGGACGCAGTTACTAAAACAAGTAGAACAATTAAGAATATAATTAAATTATAAATATAACAAAAACAATATCAATACAACCACCAAGTAGAGGAAACTCTGAGACATAAACCCACAACAGTTTCTAATTCATTCGAAAAAGCTGTTTGTCTTCTTATCAAAGTCCAAAATGACTTTCATTAGAGGGTAAAACTTCCATCATTAGCTGCATGCTCGTCTTCAGTAAACTGAAGAGGCACCTGAGCAGTGGCTTAGAATAGAAGTTATATTCCTACTCAACCCTAAACAACACTAACAGCTGGAGGGCTGGTGTGTGAACTACAGAGGATTTCCTGAGGAAGCACCAACGCATGAGTGACTAGAAAAACAACAAACATTGCTGCAGTTGCTTCATGACATAAGGAGACAGTAGGTTTGCTTTCTTCATTTCTGCAGTGTGTCTGCTGTGTGTCATGAATTGAAAGGAGAATAAGGCTGCAACTAACGATCATTTTCATTAACATTTAATCTGCAGATTATTTTCTAGACTAAACAATTAATCGTTTGGCCTATAAATGGTCAGAAAATATAAAAAAATGGTCCATCACCAGTGTCTCAGAGTCCAAGGTGATGTCTTTAAGTGTCTTGTTTTGTCCGTTCAAAGCAGGCGGCAACCTCTGGTCATTAAAAGTGAAGTCAAAGCTTCATGTGTTAAAGCTGCATTCTCTCTAGTGACCACCAGGGGGCGACTCCTCTGGTTGTATAGAAGTCTATGAGAAAATGACTCTACTTCTCTCTTGATTTATTACCTCAGTAAACATTGTAAACATGAGTTTATGGTCTCAATCTCTAGTTTCAAGTCTTCTTCAATACAGCATGATGTTCATTTAGTACATTATGGTCCATTTAGAGTCAAACAGACCATAAAGCAGGGGATGATTTAGGGCGGGGCTACACGGTGATTGACAGGTCTCTACCACGGCGTTGTCCAGTCTGGGAGTTGTCTGTGTTTTCGTCTTTGAACTTTAAATCTTTCACAGTGTGTTTACACCTCATGTAACTGTAACATTTGGTCACCTAAAATTGTGTTATTCAGCGTTTGGTTGTACTTAGCTCCTCCCTCTAGTGTCACTTCTGGTTCCAAAAAAACAAGATGGCGACTGACAAAAACAAAGATGGTGACGGCTAAAATTACAAACTCGAGGCTTAGAAACGGTCCTCCACAAACCATTTACTGACGTTAAGATGAATACGTTCACTTCTTATCGACGGTCAATGGTCCAAAGATATTCAGTTCAATATGATATGAAACACAATAAATCAGTCGTTCAACTAATAAATTGGTCGACTAATTGCAGCTCTAAAGGGAAATTTATTAAAACCCGAGTTCGCAATTTGTTGAACATTTAGATATCAAGTGATAATGATAAACTATTTTTTTTTTTTATATTGGTTTTTACTGATAAATAATCTATTTTTTAAATGCAAATAAAGTATAATAATTGCAAGTCTGTGTACTACTGTTGATAATGGTAACAAACAGTGTGGACACTGAGCTATAACTGACTGATTAATAATAAATTAAATGTTCAATGGAAAACAAACGACATAGTTTAATAGAATCCTTATAATTTGTACACGATATATAGAAATACAATAAAAACAATAGATCTTTCTGTGATTAATGATTGAACATTCTGTTGAATGATTTTTCTAGATGAAGAAAAGAAAAACATCTTGTTGTGTCAGTAGTTTCCAGATGTTTTCTGTGAGCAGACGAACAGTCTGATGTGTGAAGACGACGGTTTACTCACCGATTACAAACGTTCATTCTCTCTCAGCAGAAATTCTTCTCTCCCGACTGACTCATCACCTGCAACCCAAACAGAGAGCTCCATTACTGCTACTGACAACTCTGATACTACTAGTACTACTGCTAGTACTACCACAAACCTGTCACAGTTATGTCACTGCTGTAGAAAACAATCCAATAACTTGCACCATCTAACGTCTTAGTTTCTCATTTGGTTATTTTGCTGAATAAGCATTGTTGGAGGAAGCTGATATTTGTATTTATTACGACTGTTTCTGTAATTGTTGTACATTTTGATAATAAATAACTGCTGATACTACAACCTCAAATATTAATTTCCGTAAAGCGATAAACTACTGCTATTATTATGTGTACTGCAACAAGTACTACTACCACAACTACTATAAATACGACCTCCAGTTCAAAGGCCCTATTTATAAAAATCCCCAACCCTGCTAATTTCTACTACTGTTAAAGTATACATTGTACTACAGTACAGATGTAAGTGTTGGAATATATTTTCATCATGTATGTTTTTTATTTTTAGAGTTAGATTCTAAACATAATGATGAGAAGAGATCTGGCAAACATGTGCATGTGTGTGAGGTTCTGTGCGTGTATGTCCCTTTAAATGTGTGTATGTTTTGCTGTATGTGTACATTTTGTATACTTGTGTATTGTATCTTTATTATATTACTATTTGATCTAAGTCTTTCAGTTTTTATTTAATTGTCTGAAGCACTTCGTAATCGCAGATTTTGAAAAGGTAAATAAATATACTTTTTATCAGTAGTATTACAGTAAAAATAACTTCTAATACTAACAGTAATACATCATTTCTGATCCCTGTATTTAAATTCTGGGACATTTGTGTCTATTTCTTTCACATTGAACTTTTGTTAGACGTAGTACTACAGTACATACAGATACTGTCTCTAGTTATAAATACTACAGACGTAGTACTACAGTACATACAGATACTCTCTCTAGTTATAAATACTACAGACGTAGTACTACAGTACATACAGATACTCTCTCTAGTTATAAATACTACAGACGTAGTAATACAGTACATACAGATACTGTCTCTAGTTATAAATACTACAGACGTAGTACTACAGCACATACAGATACTGTCATACTGTAACACGTCTCTAGTTATAAATACTACAGTTTAAGTTTCCTACTATGAACACTTGAGGGCAGTGCAACACTGAATGACTTCTTAAAGCTCCATTCAACATGTGTAGAGCAGGTAAACAGTCAGTACTACATGCTACACGCTCAGTGTCTTTATAGAGGAACTGTAATTAACCCCTGATGTCACACCTGTTACTGTAGTAAACACAGTAGTACACTACACAGTGTACTACACTGTACTTGTACACGTAGGTTAAACTAGAATCAGAAGCCGGTTTATAGCCAAGTAGATTGTACCTACAAGGACTTTGCGTTGATGTATTGATGCGTAACATAAACACAGTTGGATAAACAGAGTTAGAGAAAATTAAATTAAAAATAAAAGTAAGTACAAACGACAATACAATTACAATAAACATATGAAAAATACCACAAAATATGTAAAATATAGGAATAAAATAAAAGCTGTATAGCAGTAAATTATGAGAACAAGAAAAAAAATAATACAACAATATGTACAATATATCTGGATTAAAATGAAAGTTGAATAGAAGACAATTACAGTTAATATATATATATATATATATATATATATATATATATATATATATATAACAAAATTATATTTTTTTGTTTTACTGTATTTTTTTTCAAGAAGTACTTTTTAAATAAGGCCCATGTGAGTCCTTGAAAAATAGTTATAATTATAATAAATTGTGTAAAATAATATTTGTACTCTCATAAATATTTAATTTTGTGATAAATCTTTCAGTTTAAATACATAAAATATACGACATGAAAAAAGGTCATAGTATATATTATGTCGAAAAAATGTCTGTGGTACTGCTATGATGAATATATCTATATCTATATATCTATATATATATAGATATATATATATCTCTGTTTGTGTGTGTGTGTGTGTGTGTGTGTGTGTGTGAGGATGAATGTGAGCCTCTGTGTGTGTCGCTCATTGAGACCCTGAATGGCTGCAGAGAGCACATTGTCCAGGTGAACTTCTAGAACACCTGGTGTGTGGCAGCGCTGCTAAACAAGGTGAAGCTTCAAGCAGCTTCTGTTACACGTCGCTGTGTTTTCAGTCGATAGTTGACCTGATGTAAACATCTGGGTGAAAGCTAAACAGCAGAATCTAACACGGTTACTGAAATGGATGAAATCGGTGTCTTACCTTCACCTGAGCTTTATTTGGCAGGTCTCTATGTGTCGGGTCCTCTCTCATTTGACAAGAGTGTCAGAGGGCAGCCCCCCCCCCCCCCCCCCCCCCCCACCCCCTCCACAGTGTGATGCTCCGCCCACAATGCAACACACCGGCCACTCGTCAGCACTCTGAGCCCAGGCCTCTCTCTCCCTCTGTCTGTCTGTCTGTCTGTCTCTGTCTGTCTCTCTCCCCGTCTCTCTCTCTACCTCTCTCTCTGTATTTCTCTCTCCCCCCGTCTCTCTCTCTCTCTCTCTTTTTTTCTCTCTCTCTGTGAGCCGGAAAAACACCAAAAGCTCGACCAGGTCAATTGTTTGTAGGAGCGACAGACACTTATCCTTCCAACCTTTTATCCTCTTTCCTTCCACCCTCCTTGCTGCATCTTTCTTTCCTTCCTTTCCTCCTTCTTTCCCATTGCTCTCTCCTTCCCTCCCTCCCTTTTTCATCTCCTTCCCTTACTGCAAACTTCTGCGGCCTTGTCCTCTCTTTGTTTTTGATGATCAGAAACGTCTTTGTGTCGAGCCCCTTTTACACATGCACACACGTGTACGCACACACACGTGTGCGTACACGTGTTGCAACAGCACGATCACTCGTTAATCCGGAACACCGGCGTCGTCTTTGGCTGCAACCTCTCAAACGTGTTGACAGCCACTAGAACAACGATTAAGCGATTAGTTGTCAACTATTTAATTAATCTGCAACCATTGACAATCGATTAATCGCAATGAAGAAAAAAGAAAAAAAGTCTAAATGATCTGTTTCTGTTCCAACTGTTTAAATGTGAATATTTCCTGGTTTCTGTACTCGTCTGTGACCGTTAACTGAATATCTTTGAGTTGTGGACAAAACAAGACATTTGAGGACACTGATTGTTAGTTTTCTCCAATTTTACGAGATTTTAAAAACCAAGAAAAACTCAATTAATTAAGAAAATAATGGTCAGATTAATCACATTTTTGTGTTTGTCTTTGAGAAATAAAAAACTTTTTTACATTAGCTAAACAAGCAAACAGCTAAATAAACCCTGTTTTGATAACTCATCTAAAGTATGAACGCCTGGCATTCATGTTTCAGTTGTGTCACTCACAGATATTAAAGACTCTGAGAGACTCGATCCACCGCTGATCAAATATGAGAAGACAAAGGCCGGAGAAAAACAAAGTCTGTGAGAGACTTTCTGTAAATGTCAGACTTGTCAAGTGGAGCGTGGACTCTGACGGGTGTTTTGAGGATCCTAACATATAAAACACAGATGTCCCAACCTTTTGATATCATGAGAGCTTGTTATGTTAGGGTCTCCGCCCGTCAGTGATGGGTCGATGGCAGGACGCGAGAAAGGAATATGAATGCCACAGTGTCTCAGGAACAAAACGCCTGGAGAAGTTGTTCAAGCATTTTAAAACAGCGGTGACGGCCAAATCAGATTCTCTCGCTCTTATTTCATTACTGCTTTTGAATTGAATTTACTCGCTGCGAATGTTGTATCTTGGGTAACAAAAGCTGGCTTCTTGAGGAGACGTTGGCTTTCCGTGTGTGTTTTTATTTTGGCTTTGTGAAGGTGGAGCTAAAGGGCTAAATCTGACACGCTGGACCTCCAGCTGGGAGGCGTGGGTGTTACCTGCACCGAGGAGGAGGAGGAGGAGGAGGTGCAAATTGTGTTAATCCGCAGCTGGCCTCGGTGCCTAACACCGCAGAGAGCTGGACGTGGCTCCGGGGGTCCGCCGCACTGGAGGTGCTGGACGTTCAGCTGAGTGGAAAACCTCTTCCACATGCTGGCGGAGGCTCTGCCCCCCCGAAGGCGTAGAAGAGAAAAGGCCCAGCATGTGTGTTGAATTGTCAAGGTGTTATCGTGCGAGGCTCTGGGCTCCTGCACCTCTTTGTCTCTCCCGGGTTTACTATCAGACTAAATACTGCAGAGTCCACATTCACACAGCGGACTCTGTGACGGCTGTCCATCATCGTGGTTTGTTAAACTTTTCACACACAGCAGAGAACGTGACATTTTTATTCACTGGACCCCACTTTGAGAAGAACTGGTCTAAGAGATGTGTTAATGATTACAGTTCTGAGTCTGAAGTAGAAAATGCAGATATAAACTTTTAAACACTTTTATTAATTAGCCTGAAGTCAGAATAAATCTCATACATTTTATGTTAAAAAGCTTTTAGAAATGTGGGAAATAAAAATGCCTCTCGTACACAGATCTGTCTTTTCACCTGAACACAAGATAAATGGATATTAGACTTTCTCTAATACGGTTTAAACTTGAATCAATTCCTCATACTGCAACATGTACAAGTATTTTATATAATATTCTTGTAATCATGAGAAAGAATTAAAAATGTCCAGTAGTTTTGGACTCTTTTAGATGAGAATTCCTGTTCAAAGTAGACTTTCAAAGCTGGAATCATAAGTTAACAGAAGCTATTTTAATAGTCTTAGCAGAGAAAACCTCTGTGTTTATATGTGAAGTAAAGCTGCAGCGTTGTTCAGGGTGCCAAAGCAAAAGGCAAAGGAGCGAACACATCAGTGGCTGTAAATGTCATGTAGCGGCAGAGTGATGGATGTCCAGAGCATTTGATGTTCTGGGAGAGATCTGAGCGTAACTCACAGTCACGCCATGTTAAGACTCTTATGATTCAATCCATGCAGCGGCGGCTGAAAGCGTTATTTGTGTGAGCGATTCATTCCTCCCCGAAGCACGGTTGAAGCCATTGTGACGACTGTGAACTCTTCCGCGAGGGCATTAAGACATTAACTTTCACTTTGGTCTCCATGCTGCACATAAACGCCATCTCCTCCTCCTCCTCCTCCTCGCTGCTCCTTTTTTTGTTGTCCATCAAAGTTCTGCTTTTTTTATGGTGAATGTCAAGAGTGTTCTCTTTATTCATGTGTCCAGAGATTATTTGGAGCCCTGTCCTGTGAAGTTATTGTAAAAGGAACCCGATGTGTTCAAATGCACAAGTCAGAATTCGAGTCAGCGTTTTTTTGCAGGAAAGTGTTAGTTGGACATGACATGAAACAGGAAGTGAAACGGCTCCTTGAAAAGTCAGTCGTTTAACGCTCACTTTTATTTCATTTTCTCTTGACAACAGCTTTTCTAAGTGTTTAACCAAACGGAAACTCAAGCCTGACTTAAAGTGACAGTGAGGAACTTTTAACTGGTCCTGAACCAGTCTCAGTGTAGTCCCGATCCTCTATATGAACCAGTCTCAGTGTAGTCCCGATCCTCTATATGAACCAGTCTCAGTGTAGTCCCGATCCTCTATATGAACCAGTCTCAGTGTAGTCCTGATCCTCTATATGAACCAGTCTCAGTGTAGTCCTGATCCTCTATCAGACCTCCATCAGTAAAGAGACCATCAGAGAGAAGATGGTCTGTTTCTATAGAGTTATTCTTAATGCTCGTCATCGGAGCCACCGGGTCGGATTCTGGTGAAACCAGATGAACTCATGCAGGTTCACCAGAAACTCCTTCAGCTCAGACTCCAGCAGAGACCGGTCCACCGTGAACAGACCCAGATCCTCCAGCAGAGACCGGTCCACCGTGGACGGACCCAGATCCTCCAGCAGAGACCGATCCACCGTGGACAGACCCAGATCCTCCAGCAGAGACCGATCCACCGTGGACAGACCCAGATCCGGCTTCACCTGCAGCCTTGGACCTGCAGTCGGAGCTCCGGAGGGAGGAGGAGAGCTCAGCTCCCGGCAGCAGCAGCGTCTCCTCCTCCTCCTCCTCCAGGAGCAGAGCTTCTCCTCTCTGGGAGTCAACACCGACACCACACTGCTGGAGACCCAGGACGTATTGCTGGACCCGCTGGAGGGAAGGGAGGCACGGGAGAACCAGGACTGAGAGGGGCAGACTGTCCCTGCTGCAGTAAAATGAGAGGTTTTCTAGAGGGACTCTGGAGCTCAGAAACACTACAGCTTTAGTCCACAGGGACCAACAGAACCAAGACTAAATAAAAGTTTCTTGTAGGAGTTTTAAATTAAATTTTTTTAAAAAGTTGACTACTGTTTGACCTGTTTGTTCACATCAAAATTGTGTGTGTGGAGTCACACTTTGTGGTACCTCACTATGGATGGCTGTTCGTAAAGGATGAGTTAGCTTTAAGGTTGTTTACCCATAAACCCATAAAGTGCACCACCAGAATTGGGGATTGAGATACTGGAGCGTCTCCCCCGTTTCCCTGCATGTCATCAGAGGCTTTAGTTTAAAGAGGAGCAGAGTTTCACAGACTCGACATCTAGTTTGTAAATCTGCGGCGACAGGCGGCGGAAAGTCAAAGACAGTTGGCGGTTCGTTGTGTTGTTACAGTTTACTGTCATCTCCTATTAACACGCAGTGATATCTAGAGTGTCATCTATTAGCTATCTGAATGCTGCATCAAAACATACAGACATGGCCTGTGGGAAAGTGAGTGTGTGATACTTCATAGACACAGCTGGTTGTCTTCCACTTCTTCACGGTCTTGTTTGAGGGAAACTTCTTCTTCTTCTTCTTCTTCTTCACCTCCTGGAAAAACATTTTCTCTGATCAAGTGTCTCCATCAGTCCTTGTTAAGTTCTTTAAAAGAAATTGCAAACTTGAGTTTAAAGGCAACAAATCCAGCAAACATATCAAAAGTTAAATGGCTTTAACGTGATTTCATATCTGGATTTTTCTCTAACAACTACAACAATTTGCAAAAGAAGAGATTTGTAATAAGAGAGTTAATGTTGTGAAGCGACTTTGTATGTACGTAAAAAATGTAACAGGAGATGTATCCTCATACAACGGTTTGAATAATATCTTACCAATTGTTTTCCAACAAAAGCCAGCAACACGTGTCAATTTCCGTTCGTTACATTCAAAATAAACTTATGTATTCACAGGAAACAAATATCGTAAAATATATAGTTAGGTTTAGAAAAAGATCGTAAAATACTTAGTTAGGTTTAGAAAAAGATCGTAAAAAACGTAGTTAGGTTAAGGAAAAGATGGTGAAATACTTAGTTAGATTTAGGAAAAGATCGTGAAATACTTAGGTTTAGAAAAAGATCGTGAAATACTAAGTTAGGTTTAGAAAAAGATTGTAAAATATATAGTTAGGCTAAGGAAAAGATGGTGAAATACTTAGTTAGGTTACAAATAGTCACGTCATTCATACGTTATTCCTGTGAGCAGGCTGGCATATCTGAGATGTATAGCATCACGTTTCCTCCCCAACAACCAAACTGTTAGTATTGCATATTTCCTTGACTGTGCAGAGCAGATTTCCTGCTGTCTTTGAGTGACGTGGTGAAAATTGCTGTGTTTGCATTGTGTGGGCACAGATGAGGAAAAGTCTCAGAGACACGCTAACATGTCTGCTGTTGTCATTTTGTCTTTCAGCAAAAACAACTGCAGAATAATCACTTATTTTTCTCCTCGAGGAAATAATGTTCCATAATAAAAATAAAAATAAACTGTTTGAAGTTTTTGGGGGGGCCAAAAGCTCGACTAGTCTCATAACTTTCTGTCCTCATGCATGAACTCTTTTACTGGGGTGAATACTTGAACTGCACTTGGGGACACAAAGACTTCACGATAATAAAAAAGACACATAAAACTCATGGTGCGCTGCTCTTCTACTTCACAAAATGTAATAAATACTCTGGAATGGTTCTTTATGATCATTGCAAGCTTTGATTTAATGCCTCCATGAAATAAGAATGGGATAACAATACTCTCCAGCTTTCTTCTCTTCTTTTCCCCCCTCGTCATCCGAAGACTTTTCATGTGTCCTCCGGGTTCATTTGGAAAGCTTCACGTCCAATCAGTTGCTGCTGAAATGCGAATCCACTGTGACATTTTTCTCTAATCAGCTCGCTCCGTTCCCTTCGTATAGATTATGCAAATCACAGCGTAATAACCCGACCTATTAGAATCAAACCAAACTCCTAACTCATTCCTGCCGCTTTCTTTCTTGTTTCGCTCTCAAGGGGAGGAAGAGGCCACTACATATATATATATATTCTTTATATATATGTACATGGTTGTTCTTCTCTACGACTGAGTGGAGTCTCTGACCTCCACATCTTCTCTTGGATGGTGTTGAATAGAGACGGGCAACCCCCAAAGCAACAAGCACACACATATTACCTGCAGACCTGCTGGATTAGTGGGTTGTTCTGGCCGAGCTGCCCGAGATTCAGCTGGTACATAAAGTCTTTTATTTATACCTTTTACCTCGGAGAACAAAGTCGTCTGGGATTTAATGGACGAAAACCTTCATTTCATTTTTATTTCCTAATCTAAAGTAAAGGTCAGGAAACTGTCAGATCTGGTCTGGTTTGTCTCAGAAGTATTGCAGCACTGGGTTTGCTTTAAATCCAAGACGGAATAATGTTGTCTCGATAAAAAAGCTGCTTTGGAAGACAAAGCACAAATGCATTTTTGCCAGCGGGACACTAAAACTCTTTGAAACACTAAAAAAAACACACAATAAACACGTTCAAATGGGCAGTCGGTGAAGAATCTCCAAACCAAAATCTAGTGCTTTTGTGCTAAAATTAGCTGAACATTTTTGACATGTTGAGTAAACCCAAGTTTGTGGTTTTAGTTGTAGATTATTTGTATTCAAATACTAATTGTCTATATTATTAGTGTTACACATTGCTTCCCAACTGCCATCACTTTGGGAGTATTAGTTCCAGCGGAATGCCATACACATCTATTAAAACATGTTGTAACTAATTATCTGTTGATGTAAAGCAAAAAACAAATAAACGCTGCAGATGTGAAACTATTTAGAATAATCCGTTAACGAAATACGCAATGCTGAGTTAATTCAGAGGAAAGAAGAAAGACGTGTCCTCTCCATCAGCAAAGTGATGGAGGAGTAACATGCCTCATTAAGGAGACTCATTCCAGGCTTTGGAGGAATGAAATATTTCAACCACAACATTATGTATTACTCTCTGCAGTGAGATCGTAATATGTACAACAAGTCAGGAAGGCAGCTGGCAGGTTGGATTGTTTGCAGTGTGTTTGTAGGTTCTTCTCCACAGTCAGTGTCTTACTACAGTAGATGGAGTAAAGTGATGTTCTGCTGTGGACGTATTTTAGACTCCAAACTATCCTTTTAAAATGAGCAATAAAGGTTAAGATTTAAAAATGAAATACTCAAGTCTGTCTCTTGAAGTAAACGGCATCCGTCTCCTCATTGGTCCATCTGCTGAGCAGCACTAATCCGTCACAGGATGGACTCCGCTGACGGGAATCAGACACCTGATGTGTGACAGCTGCACATAAAGAAAGAACGTTTCTCAGAGCCCAATCAATCCGAACACAACTGGAGAAGTATAGTTAGCTCTCAGAGCCTGAGGGGGGAATAAATATATTTTTTTACTGGATTTTTCCATTTAATGATATGCAGCAGATGTGGAACAAGATGGAGGCGAGAGGTGCGGGAATCACTTCACTGACTGACTGTGTCACTGCCAATAAGAAACCAGCGAGAGACAACAATAGCAGACCTTCAAGCTGTCATTTAAGAAGTGAAAGGTTAAATATGTATTACTGGGGCTCTTGTATGAACAAACCAAAGACCCTTCATCCCCAAATAACTGGGTTTTACAGCAAGAAGACTGCAGTTGTTTTTGTGAAATCTGGGCCTTTGATTGCAGGGTTTGGCAGAGCGGGCGAAGGATTTGTTATGCATTACAGACAATATGCTAAACTCTTGCTGCTCTGATGAAATCTGGACAAATTGTGGTCTTTTCTCAGCACCAGTTGGCTCGGGAAGGGTATGCATGTGCACGCATTTTTTTTCTTCTTCTATGTGTAAGCATGCATGCCTGTGTGTGTGTGTGTGTGTGTGTGTGTGTGTGTGAATGAATCAAAATTAGGTCCCTGAATCTCCCCACCGGCCATCACTAAAAGTTGTCAATCACCTCCCTTTCTTTAATCCCAAAAAGATGGGTGCTCACATGCTAAAGCTACGCCCACCTCGCCGAAGGCTTTGGCACTGACACCCGCTGGTCTGCCCTCCCCCCCCCCCCCCCCCCCCCCCAAAAAAAAAATGGAACCAGGGGCGCCGGGCACAGAATGCATATTAACCAAATGAACAGTGGCGCCACATCAGTTTTACATATTTTCTGTTTGATTCAACAAAGCATTTAATCCAGAAAAATAAACCATATCAGATAGCAAATGGAAAGCATGAGTGTGTGTGTGTGTGTGTGTGTGTGTGTGTGTTGGTATACCCTTGGAGGATGAAGTGAGATGTTGTGCTGTACTTTGCTCTGGGGTGTTTCATTTAAACGCTCCATTTAAAAGGTAATTTAATCCAAATACAGACAGCTGCAGTTTGACTTCATTGAAGAAAAAGTAAAATCTATTTCTGATGCAAAACATCTTTCTGCAGGTCTCATCGCATGGATGTGATCTGATGTAACAGGTGAAAATGTGCTCAAGTGAAGCAAGGTCGTCTCACCTCATCTGCATAATGGGATAAAGTAAAATGTTAAGTTTCATTAAAAGACTAAATGTCTCGTTAATGAGTCTTTTGCTTAGTGGGTAGAAACATCCAAACCAGGAACTGGACTTTGTGGGAACCAGCAGCTCCAACAGTGACAATGAGAGAATGAAGTTCTAAGTTTACTCTTTTGATCTTAATCTTTATTATCAGTCCATAAAAAGGACAAAATAGTTAGATGCATAATAGTGGGTGATGTCACATTTAGTTTAAAAGTAAAGGACAAATATCTGATAGCAAAATCTCAAAAAGAAACATTTCATTGAGGTTGTGAAATATGTTTCAGGTGCAGATAGCGAGGCGAGAACAGGATGCCGTTGACAGGTTTATATGCTCAGGACAGATGTGTTGGTAGATTCCTCTCCTTCCCTTATCCTACCTGCCACGTAGCCTTAGCTTTCCCACCTGCCCGTCTGCAGTGGGACGCCCCCACCTGGCCACCCGGCGTCCTCACTGACAAGGTGAGGACAAAGATCCTGCAGAGAGCGAGGCTTTGCACGTGGCATCGGGGGTTTAACAAGCTGTCACCAGGCTTTAGGGGATGGAGGGATGATGGAGAGCTAAAGAAATGTACTGTACACCCAAGCACATGTACACGTGTGTGTGTGTGTGTGCGGGACACTGCCGAAACGCAGGAGGCGCCTGGACCTGTTTCCAGTTAAAAGCAGAAGCCCCCACAACAAAGGCCCCGGCCGGGGGAGTCGTAACGAGTAGAATATCATTTTTCTTTTGGCCTCTGTGATCTGCCATTCTTACGTTTCACTTTCAAAGCTCGGCTCCGCTGGCAGAAGTCCTCCGCTCCGCATCTCTGATGGAAAAGAAGGAACGCTGCCCTCCGCCTCTCCTCTCCTCACCTCCCTTCCCCTCATCCCAAAAAAAATTTGATGAAAAAGAAGTAAAAAATCAAAGGCCGTACTTCTCTGTCAGCCCGGCTCTGAGGAGATCCTGCAGTAATCCTCAGACAGGCTGTTTAAGTCCTGTGGCTTCCTAAAGATCTCTTTGGGAATCCCTTTCTCCCCGCACACAATCCTCCATCCTCTGTCAGCAATTATTAGAGATGCACAGGAGCAAGGTGGATGTAGTGGAGGGGAAGACTGTCGTTGCACAATTCATAAAGTCCCACATGCTCAGCTACCTTCCAGGATTCACCTGCGCAACGCTTCCTCATGTTCATAGGATTCCATTTTTGGTACATTTTCCTAAAAAAGCAAAACGTGCAATTTCTATTTTATAGATTGTATATAAGAAGTGGACGTAGTCATTGTGACATCATTGCTTTTTGGACTGCTTCGAGTTTGGCGATTTCGCCATCGCCATCTTGGATGACAGCCGTTGTCATGTTGTTGATTTTTCCGCAACAGTGAACAGGAAGTGACCATATTCGGACTGAGGAGGAGTGACGTAGAGACCTGTCAATCACTGTGTATCCCCGCCCTAAAGCATCCCCTGCTTTATGGTCTGTTTGACTCTAAATGGACCATAATGTACTAAATGAACATCATGCTGTATTGAAGAAGACTTGAAACTAGAGATTGAGACCATAAACTCATGTTTACAATGTTTACTGAGGTAATAAATCAAGAGAGAAGTAGAGTCATTTTCTCATAGACTTCTATACAACCAGAGGAGTCGCCCCCTGCTGGACATTACAGAGAATGCAGCTTTAACACATGAAGCTTTGGTCAATTTCCTCTCATTACATGCATACAGTCTTTTCAAAATAATCTTCCGTCTTCACCGGAAACGAAAGTTACGTGACAAATAAATCAACATTGGTTTCTCAGTCCGGGCTGAAAGATGCAGTCTTTATACTTCCTCATCTCATGATTACATGAAAATAATTTGTGGAATATCTACGAATTACAACGCATTATTTTTTGTAGTTATAGCTACGAAAGCTGGAAGAGACGATCCTGACCTGCAATAGGCATTTTGATCTCAAGAGACCGTCTGTTGTGTAAGATAATAAAAAAAGACATGACAGTGAATTATTTATGTAAATCACCTCACACTTAAATATCCTCCAGTCAAAATACTCGAGACCATAATCATAGAGAAGAAAATCATCTTTCTGCCACACTACAGCATTTCATAATTCTTAGGTTTCTTTTCCCACCAAGTCAACAGTTTGCTGAAAGATTGGCCGGTTGCCTCTCTGTAACCACAAGAACTCCTTATACTGCCTTTTAAAGCAAAATTCACAACTCATCACTACTTCACCGCAGGAAAAGGTCTAATCAATGCACTTGTCAACAAGCCAATCATCCGAACTTGACCCGGTATTTTGGTTAACCCTTTTTATTTCGCCACAAACACACAAACCAAAGCAGAATGTCCTGCACCGATCTGGCTCCAATGTTCCTCTGAGCTCAGTACTGAACCGCTAACCTGCTCCAGCAGTCCTGGTGCTGAATGCACTGATAGATTTTGAGATGACTTACTACTTTGTCTGTTTGTGTCTGTAGATTTATCCAAAATTCATCAAATGTTATCATCAGATAATGCCTCATTTACATATTTAAATCGAACATTTTCAGAAAACTTGTAATACAAAGAATAATCGTCTTAATGTGAGTAATGAAGTGGTGAAGTTTCATGGTGATATCTATGAGTTCATGTGTTCACCTGTAGAGTCTCTAAATGTCTGTAATGTAACTAAACGTCTCTTTAAAGGACGTTTCCTCTCAATGAGTTTGTTCTCAGACTCTGATGATAAATCTCCACTTCAGCAGCTCTTACATTCACCAAACTTCACTCGTTCATTCCTCTCTGTGTGCTGAAGGTTCACACAGAGGGGTTAGTTCACACATCACTCATAACCTGATTTATACAATGTTTTATTACTAAAAACATTTCTTTTAATGGTTTTGGACACTAAAATATATCTAAAATTGCCTCTGTAAAAACCTTTGACTCTAATATGTCAACAAAATTAAACAAGAATTTAGAACCTGACTTTATCAAATGTTGAAATTTCTGTTCTGTAAATGTATGAATATTAGCTCATATTTAATAAGCATATTTAAACATTTTCTGAAGTCTTTTTACACAAAAATTATTTTTGTTTTAATGTAAGAAATCTACTTGGGATATCTAAAAGTAACTTTTTTTTAAAATTATTTCACCTGTCGTCTCTTCTCTTAAGGATTACAGTTAAATTATTACAGTGTTTAAGTCTGAATCATGTTTTTGTTCACATGAAACAGGTGATGATGGATTCATTCAAATATTATCACTGAAATCCTCGTGATTTATGAAGTGATCGCTTTTGAATCAGTTGCATCACAAACTCTTTGACGCCTGTAGTATTTGAGGATCAGAAAGCTTTTTTAAAGCTGCGGGAACCAATATTTTTATACTTACAGTGAATAAAATGACCGTATGATGTTGAAGGGGTCAACGTAGGGTTCTAGTATCCTTCAGCTCATGTCTTTAGTTTTACAGCCCTCAACTTTACTGTTCTGGCTCGCTCTCTTCGACCATGTCTCTTTCAGCAGGCAGCTGTTTTCAGCTGTTTTTCTGCCCAGCACTCAACATCTGACACAGTCAGCAGCTAGCTAGCAGGTGAACATAGTGGACCATTTAGATGCTAAGAGGCAGATATTTCCCTCTGGAGTTGATTGAGTTCCAAACAAAGTTAAAAGGAGAGGGAATATTTGACTTCTATTTATCAGGTGGGCAGAAACACATCTCAGAATACGTGTTAATGTTATTCTGTGTCCGCCGGATGTGTGAATTGGCAATTAATTGTTTGACATAATAACTTTATCAGGGGATCATATGTGAGTGTTGTATTTACAGTTTGTTCCACTGCCTCCACATAGTCAGAAAACCCGACCCGGTCGCCGGGAAATATGTTGCCATTATATGTTTCTGCAAACCACAAAATGCATTGGGTTTCTACATTTACGTTGTGAAACGATTGCCGAGGTTTAGGCAACAAAACTACTTGATTAGGGTTAGAAAGAAGATTACAATTTATGTCAAAATTATAACAACAAATTTATGTAACAATGTAACGTAACAATGTAACGTAACAACGTAACGTAACAAAATAACGATGTAATGTAACAATATAACGTAACAATTTAACAACGCAACGTAACAACTGTAACAACCGTAATAACGTATCGTAACAACGTATCGTAACAACGTAACGTAACAACGTAACGTAACAACGCAACGTAACAACGCAACGTAACAACGTAACGTAACAACGTAACGTAACAACTGTAACAACCGTAACAACGGCCCGTAACAACGGCACGTGACAGCTAAACATATAAACCGTAACAACATGACTACTGTGGAAAAGTAACTACCACCCTTAGAGGACTATGGACAATCGTCAAGTCAACGTTTACTTTTGGTTTCACGCGAGACACAAACGGCGGTCTTCTGGGTGCAAGTCCTGTGTTTGTTTGACCCATCCACCTCCCCTCACATCACCCTTACTGAGCATAAACATTCAACATATTCGAGGTTTACAGAAACCTACAATGCCAACAAATTTTTCTTGGCGACTGGGCTTAAAAATCTGTTTTGTGATATAGGTTTATATTAAAATTGTTGTAAACGTATTGTTGAAAGAATGTCACATCCCATTTTTAACTTTGCTCTTGCTCTTGAGTCTCATGTGTTGAGCAGATCTGTGAGTTTGACTTGATGCTCGAGTTGTGGCATGATGGATATTATTCATTGAGTTGGTATTTATGGGCGGAAGGAAAGCGGCTTTGATAGAGCGTCTCTTGAGCGTTCTCCAAGAGGAGATGTACTCATGTCCTTGACCTCTTGACTCTTCCCCTCCTCTCATCTCTATCTTTATGTCCCATCAAACAATACGGGAAATGTATGCACATATGTGTGTGTAAGAAGAGAGAGAAAGATCTAAAAAGTTTTGCTATATGTTAAGAGGCTAAAGATCTTGTAAAATATAATTGTGACAGTCTGGATTATTAGACATGCAAGAGGTCTAAAGCGGATGTTTAACCAAAAAGAAACTCTGATCAACTTAGAGTGCAGAAAGCACACAGCACCCAAACGTTGGATCTTAATTTTCTATCATATGCATGCTTCTTTTCCTGTTGTCTTCTGTTGGACAGAGTTTGGAGTTTATTCAAAGCTTTGAAAGGGATTCAACCATGGGTTGCTGTTGTTATAGTTGTAAGTGTTGAAATCCATCTCACATATGTATGCCACATAGGAGTCAGACAAAGGGCCGAACGCTGCCTGTGGGCCAGTTGTTGTCTGAGTTACGGAGCTGACTCTACGGGGTTCTTCCTCGCTGGGAGCCCGTCCAGCATTGGAGGCTTCGGGGGGGGAAGTATTGAGGCTTTCATGCTGTTTTAACTACAGATGTAGCCATCACACAAGTTCCACATTTTACTGCTCCAGCAGCATGAAGCAAGAAAACCCACGGCCATCAAACCGTGGCACTGCCCCCAAGTGGAAGTGTTTGGAAAATCTTCATTAGAAGAACTGATATGGACAACAGATGACTAATTGTGATTCACAGAGAGGCAGCCAGCATCAGAGGTCTATAGATCTGTTTTCACAGAGAAGCACAGGTGAAACAAATTTCGTTAAGGGTCACTCAGTTCCATTAAGTGAGTTTCCAGTGAGCTCTGCCAGTGAGCCAGCATGCAAAATACCCTGGAAATCACCTAAATGGAATGCACTCATTATAATTTGATCAATTACACCTGTGCTTCTCCTGCAGTGACATGCCAAAATGTCCGCTAGCAAAAAGGTCTACAGACGTGGTTTCTGTGGCTGTTTTCTGGTAACTGATCATCATAACTCGACCTGGTCTCATTCCATACTCAGGCGCCTTTGGAGACGCACCAAGCTTTCAAATATAAACCCATCTCCATCTGATTAGACAGTCAGAGCAACTGACGTAAGTGAACTTAGGGTGGAAAGGAAGGGAGGATGGATAGGTAAAACTGTATGTTTTCTTGTGAACACAGAAGTTTATTTTGAAAAGACACTGTATGTATGGAATGAACGGTAATTATACGTTCTGTTAACACGGAAATGTATTTAAAAAAGACACTATGCATGTAACGATCGGAAACAGTTCAATTCCTGTGAACACCGAACTTTATTTTAAAACACACCATTCATGTAACGGGCAGAAACTATTCATTTCATGTGAACACGGAAGTTTATTTTGAAAAGACACTATACATGTGACAGTACGTAGAGCGTCATAGTTTGAGGTGTAGGGCCACTGACCAAGCGTCGCTATTTGATGAGTTATGAGTGAGAATGTGTTGCATAACTGAAAACTGAGCATCTATTGATATGAGAGGCATTTGAACGCTTATATTATTTTATCAAACTATAATATATTTATTTGCTAGCTAGCTAATTGTGGCATTGAATTATCTTACCAGCTCAGTCATGTCTATACACATTTGTAATCCAGTTTAACAGTTTTTTTAGTTTGGGAATTTTTAAGTACAGAGATGGACTCAGGACACGATTAGCTTAGCTTAGCATAAATATTGGAAGAGGGAAAAAACAGCTACTCTGGCTTTGCCCAAAGTAAAAAAAAAAAGAAGCAAAAATAGATGAATAAATTCCTTTGTCCCCACTTTGGTGCGGCGTCTCCAGCTGTGCTGGTTGCCAGATACAGATGTTGAGCTCAGGTTTTGCTGTAATAGGCACCATTGTACCAAACTTGGCATCCTCGCTCTAACGCAGAGACTTCGAGACATTTACATTGCCGTTTGTGTACAACATGTTAATTAGTGAGCTTTAGAAGTGTTGGACGGATCACGACTAGATATTTGTCCCTGTCTCTGTCCTGTATGATAGGCTAAACACATCTTGACTCCGGATATAAACTAATATAATAATATATTGATCTCCTCGTCTCACAGTGGGGAAGACGGCCAAGATGAGTGTTTCCCAAAACCTTTAACCGCCGCCCGTGAGCTTTTGAAGAAATATCCAATTTAAAACCGTTGAACACTAAAAGAACCAGGTGCTTCAAAACAAAGCTACGTAGCTGTATATATGAATGTAATTAGTTTGTGATGATGCTGCCTTACAGGCTTATGGCTGAGTTTATGGGCCAGCCCGTCTGACGTTATCCCAGATCTTTTCTCACATCTTCCCTTTATCTGTTTTAAAAAATTTGTATCTCAGTTTGACGTTTTTATAGCGAAGCTCACAAAAGTGTCAGGAAGCTACAGCGCCGCTAAAATATCTCACATCTCTAACTTTCCTCGTACGGATGTTCTGAGAGAGTCTCTCCCCTCTCTCTGCCTCCATACATCTGTAGAGCAGGCTGAGCATCAGGCCGCTCTGCTTCACAAGTCTGCTCCACATGTGGCGTGGATGTAGCGGTTGGTGTTAATATCTGTGTTTTTGGTGCGTGTGAATCATTTTAGGTGAGTATTGAGAGAAACAGTGTGAGCATGATGATATGATGCATATTATACCTGAATACATGTATTATGCAAATGAGGCAAAAAAGTACCAGCACGTGTTTATATGTCAGTGTTTTGTTTTTTTGTCAGATACAAACAATTATTTCTAATTTAAGTATTCCTCACCACAGTACATTTATTACATTTAAATTGATATCAGTTTAAATCCATTAATAGTAAATAAATAGTATAATATATATATATAATAACATAATACAAGATAATCAGTCAAGCATATACTGTATATAATTTGTTATTTCATTTTTACAACTGTTCATAGAAATGACTAATTTCCTCTTGATTCCATAAAGATGATATGTATTTATTACTATATATGTATATATATATATATATATATATATATATATTATGTATGTATAAAAAATAACTGATAACTGTAATTTATCAGCATAACACAGTATTTTCTGAGAAGTGGTGGAAACGCTTCTCTATAAGTTCAGTGAGCCACTATCCATCAACATCGTACTGTTGGTTGTAGAATAATGTTTCTGCTGTGATGATATCACTTTTAATTTAATCATTTAATTTAATCAAACTGCTCATAGCCCACTAATCACTTTTGAGTGACGTGAAGTTCGTGAACGTGACTTTGGACAGCACAGTAAGAAAAGTGACTAACTGGGTCAAAACATAAGTGTTTGACATTTGTGGACAAGCTGTGACGTCCTGGTTATAAACGCTGTCTATGAACATCATCATCTCTCTCTCTGTCAGCACAAAGGCGTCAAATTAACAAGTCGGCGTATAATGCAGAACAGGAGGGAGGTCAATCCAACTCATTCACTCTGCTACGGAGGGATGAATCCCAGTTCAACTAATAGAAGAGGAAATAAAGCTTTGTTTATACTCCATGAACAGAGGCGGCTACACTCCATGAGGTGTTCGCTGCATTATTCTCCGAAACACCAGAACAAACAAAATGAACCGTGAAGAATAAAAAAGACAACGAGTGTAGATCTACCCATTGACTGTGAGTGTCACCTGCATAAAGCCATAAACCAGACTCCACAAAGATTATCTGTGAACTCATATCTCATTTTCATGGACTACTTTTATTGCCTTTGTACCTTTAAATAAACAAAGGTTGAATATCCTGTAAACAATTTGATTTGGCTGCTAAATATTTTTTTGCGGTCCTGCTGCCAGCCGAGGTGAGGGATTGTGGGGGAAAGGAGACATGGCAGCCGTACTTCCTCTTGGCTCCACGGTGGACGCCAACTCCTTCCACTGGTTTCCAGTACAGAAATATAATCCAGATGATTTCTTAACCACACGTCGTTGGCGAGCAGAGGGAGACAACCAGAAATCACCAGGCCTGACAATCAGTGTGTTGATTACGTTGGCTTTTAGTGGTGGATGTTCACGGAGGAGCTCTGACTCCGACGGTGCCGCTGACAACTCCAAACCTCTGCACTGACTTGTGGAGTTTTGGACGGTTTCCAGGATTTAGTTTTTTGACCTCGCTTTCTGTATTTTCGTATCTTTTCCATCAGAGGCTTCTTTTGCTCTTTTGGTATAATCACACTCTCTTGAAATTCTCCCTCCATCCCCGTCTCCTCTCTTGAACCGACCTCATGCAGTTGTTACCCGGTACAGTTTGTAACACGTCACGAAGCAAAGTGTCCTCATACAACCGTTTGTATGACATCTTAAATATAAAGTTACTCCTCATTTTTTTGCGCGTTTACCTACGAAAGTCCAGACATAATGCAAATAGTCTTTTCAAAATAAACTTCTGTCTTAACAAGAAACAACTCAGTTAGGTTTAAATAATTCCGTAGTTAAATATAGTTTCACTACGGAAAACCAGAGGAGTCGCCCCCTGATGGACATTAGAGAGAATACAGCTTTAAGACACTTAAACATTGGTCTCACTCGACAGATTCGGAAGTTGCTGTCTGCTACGAACACCGTGTGAGAACAGCCTGCACACATAAACATGAACTATATTTCCATCATTATCTGACAACATAAACAGTTTCTGTTCAGCAGTTGGTTTTAACTTATTTCAAATAAAGCAGAAGCATTATTTCTATGGTGAAAAACGTTTTCATGAAGAGGATACATGTTAAACCACAGTTGAATTGTAGAAATCATCGACGTTACTCTTTGTTTTTCTTTCTCTGTCAACAGTCAGTGTTTCCTTCCTCCTCTCAGTCTTTCATTCACGTCTACAGCAACTTAACACAGCGCTGTTTCTCTCTTATCTCGTATCTCCTGTCTTCAGCCTCTGCAGTGTGTGTGTAAGTGTGTGTGTGTGTGTGCGTGATGCTGACAGTTCGCCTCTCTCTTCTCTATTTCTTGGTGACCGGTCCTTCCTGGTGTCGACACTCACATCTGGATGACGGCTTTGAGGTCTGCAGATTTCATCAGAAATCAACACGAGCCATCAAGTTACTTTATAGTTCAGACGACCTGTTGAGATGCGGCCGGTTTTTCTAACTGATGGTGTGTTAAGCTGTTGCTGATTACAGTACGTTTTTGTTACAGCGGTGTCACGTTGATGACACACAGGAAAAGATAAAATAATGAAAACAAGCTCAACCACTAGTGTAGGAATTCTCTTTCACTCCTCCATCATTCGATTCCAGTTTACACTAAATTAAAGTGTTTTTTAAACAAAATCTAAACCGTCATCACATATTTTTTCCTTGTTTCTTTATGTCTAAGGCTTCTCAACATCAGTATTCAACAGTTGGAAAGTATTGGAGGGACATGTGTTGCATGCAAGAAGTAACCTCCTGTCCTGAAAAGTGAAGTCAAAGCTTCATGTGTCAAAGCTGCATTCTCTCTAGTGTCCACCAGGGGGCGACTCCTCTGGTTGTATAGAAGTCTATGAGAAAATGACTCTACTTCTCTCTTGATTTATTACCTCAGTAAACATTGTAAACATGAGTTTATGGTCTCAATCTCTAGTTTCAAGTCTTCTTCAATACAGCATAATGTTCATTTAGTACATTCAGAGATGGGCAGTATTTCTATTACTTGTATTTGAAATACGTATTTCAATTACTTTTGAGTATTTTGTAATTTGTATTTGATAGGGCCGATAAAAATCGAACATAATTTGTAACAAAATACATTTTGATGTATCTTTGCCCATCTCTGAGTACATTATGGTCCATTTAGAGTCAAACAGACCATAAAGCAGGGGATGCTTTAGGGCGGGGCTACACAGTGATTGACAGGTCGCTAGAAACGCCTCACCAGCAAAACCACCATTGTGTCCCTTTGGTTTTTGGCGGGCCCTCCTCCCTTGTGTTGCATTTTTCAAGCAGTTTTTAGACTGACACTTTGCCAAGGCGTTGGTATTATTTTTCTTTTTTAATTAATAACCTTTATTCATAATCCCATTGACATTTTAAATGAAATGTGGGCTTGGGCATGCATCTCTGCAAACTGTTGGGTTTGTGTAAAATTTCTGCATCGCAAACCATAAAAACTCATATTCTGAATGTGCTGTGTACATGTCCAAAGAATGCTCTTAAAACCTGAATATTATCGGCATATCACACCTGTCTTAATCGGAAAATCTCCATTCAGAGTGAGACCTAATGTAGTCGGTAATATGCAAATGGTATATGCTCTGTGTCAATTTTGGAATATTGTCATATTAGAAATAATTAGTGTGCATGTAAACTAATAGTGTAACGGACCGTGATCCGTACTGACCCCCCTCACGGTTCATCACGCATGTGAACCTCAGATTAACTTCACACTTTAACGTTAACCATCACAGTGTAAATCAAGTTTTACTGACGATGGTTCTCCTCCAATACTCAGTAGAACATGTGTTTCTAGTCTCTGATCTCTGATCATGTTTCATTGTAAACAACCAATCAGAGGAGAGCTAGTAACGTTAGCAGCACCGCTAACGGCTAACCAACAGAGGTTCACTTCAGTTACATTATGATGCCTTCAGGCTCTGCTCAGTGAACATGAGTACTGGCTGAAGGTAAATAATAACGTTATCATGATGTGTTCACATGTCATCTGTAAAATGTAGTTTTAGTGATAAACTTGAATAAATCCAGTAGTTTGAAGGAGATGTTTTCACATGAATATAAAATAGATATTAGAGATTAATTTTGACCTGTTTACACAAACTTTAACAATACATAATTAAAACTACTAATGACAAGATGTGTTTTTCAATAAAAACACAATTTTTTCTTTCCTTATCATTTAAATTGCGTGATTTTATGAAGAAAAGAAATATTTGTGCTTGAGTTCCAAAGATTGAATTCTTCAGTAGGAACCAGTGGAGCTGTGTTGGGAATTATTGAGAGACTAATGAGGGATTTGTTGACAATAAGAAAACCACAGAATAGCACTCGCTGCCACATGTATGGAGCTCTCTCTCTCCACTTCCTCCATCAGTCCATCTTAAGTGTTTTAAAGAAAACCCTGATCTGGCTTGCTCTCTCTCTCTCTCTCTCTCTCTCTCTCTCTCTCTCTCTCTCTCTCTCTGCACACACACACACACAGCAGAAGAGCTGCTCTCCTCTCTGTGGGTCTGGTTTCAATTTCTGGAAAATGAAGAGGTTGTGAGGAGGAGAGAGGGGTAAAAAACCTCCTGCCTTGTAAATCCATTATTGTTGAGAATACATCAGAAATCCAGCTTTACTTGCGCTGTTTGTGTAGGATCCACTCTCAATCTCCCCACTATGTAATCCTCTTCGCCCACCGAGACTTAGCTGCACAAATAAACGAGGTAATGGATCCCCTCACACACAGCAGAGAGAAGAGGCTAAAGACTGAGGCACCCTTTTCGGCCCAATCTTTTCCAGATGGCACCGATAGATCACGTTATTTACATCGGCTGTGTTCAGGGTTCCCAAGGCAACGCTGCTCCGTTGTACAATCGTTGGGTTCAGTGACCCGAATCTTTTTCTGTTCTTTCTTACCCGGGGCCCTTGATTAGCGCACAATCCCAAGAAGATGGATCTCCTTCGTGGAACGGAACGCTACTGATGCACAGATGTGGTGTCACTCCAACGCACCTTCTCCAGCAGATACCCCCCCCCCCCATGTGGGTTTCCTTATGATATTCAATCCCTAAACTGGGCGTGCATCGTGCACTGATCAGCGCTCGTCGTTTCCATTAGCGTAGCTCGCCCAGCCTTCGTTCACCCGTGACCTGCGGTGCGATCTTTGGGACTCATTACCCGTCTGCTCTCAGTGTGGTTACGGATAGTTAGCTCCGTTCATGACCCTTAATTGTCCCTCCTTGTCTCTTTATGCTCAAGAGACGAGCAGCCGGGTGGACGAGGACGTACATGCTGCAGAACTTCTCCGGCAGGCGGAGACCTCTACATGTTTGTGAGTTAACATCCACTGCCTGCCTTCTTTTAATCACAGTAACAAGTGTTTCAGGAGATCAGGAGGGGGCAGAATGCTGCAGGGACAGAAGAGGTCAAAGGACACGTTAGGTTTTCATAACTGGTAGCAGGGACGGGGATTCCTGTGAGGGTTTCAGCTTGCTTGTTTATCAAAAGGTTAGTCAGCTGTGGAGTCTGGATGCAACAGCATGGAGGTCGTTCAGGCCTCGTGAGGACGGCTCAAAGCTGTCGTATTTTCCCTCTTTCCATAGCTCCGTAGTAGTCGACCCCACCACGCTTGTGGAGATCTCTCTGCTTCTGCCAAATCTCGCTGTCTTCTTCCTCTGCGTCTTCCTCTTGGCCCGGGAGTCAAAGCCTTCGGCTGCTCGCCTCATGCGTCTTTCCACTTGTAGCAGCGAGGGAGACGGAGGAGGCTGGCGTCTGTTTTCTGACCTCTCAGAAAACAGAGAGGTCGGAGGATGTTTAGACCTGAGAGTAGTTGATGCCAGGTGCACTGAGTGTGTGTGTGTGTGTGTGTGCGTGTGTGAAGGACTTGACTGATACATTTCTGTAGAGGCTGACATCCTTATGGTTTTAGACTTCGACTGTGCCAATCGCAACAATATTTGTTTTTGTTGCAGTACTCAACAAATTAGATTATTACAAAAAATCTAAATCTTTTCCGATCAGAGTGTCTGTTCAATCCAGTGAATTTATCATTTACATTTCTGAATACGTTTTTGCGGTTCCTGAAGTTAGGGTTGGCAACAATGAACGACTCAAAGGCTCCATTAAGAGGACTGCTGGTTATTATAGGTATAAATAGCTCTTTCTAAGGTAACGAAAACACAAATGTTATTTTTAGGGTATTATACACTTTACAAAAAATATACTTAATCATATAAACACACTATGTCGTTTACAGCTGTGAGTGCTAACAATAGATATGTTGGTTGTTTATGTTCATGAGGATCATTTTGGGGGAGTGGCTTAGCTACTTTCATTGAGAAAGAGTTGGTAAATCCAGGCTGGGTTTTATAGTTGGATCATTTTAAAAGCTAGCGTACTCGTACTTTAAAGATCATACCGTTGCCCATCGTAATTATGCTATTTAGTTAATCTGTTTATTTGTAAGGGGATGATGCCCTTTAATCAGAAGTTGTCCTATAATGTTAATTTCCACCTGCAGCCCGTGGACAGAAGACATTTTAATAATCGACTGCACACAATATTTTTACAAAAGATACATACAACAAATCATCAACAACAAATGACATGACAGGAAGTTATCTTTCGTTGGTTCAATCTCACTTCTCTTGTTGTTTTCACTCTAAACACTCTCAGTGTTCTACCTGCTCAGCACCAAACAGCAGACGAACACAGTTAGAGACGAGCTGGTGAACATAGTGGAGCATTTAGCAGCTAAAGAGACAGATGTTTCCCTCAGGAGGTGGTGGAGACCAAACACAGAGCTAAAAGAGAGAGAATACTGGACTTACACTTGTCAAGTGGTCAGAAACATGACTCAAAATAAATTGTAATGTTTCCCCGTGTAATAAGCAACTGTTGGCTTACAAGTTCACCAAATTTATTTAAAGGGCAAGTGTTGTGATTATAGCTTGTTTTTAGTGGAGAAAACGTCAACTTTTGTGAGTTTAACAACATGAATAAAGCACAAAACTGAATTATTTGTTGGTAAAAGACCCAGAATGATGAGGCTCTTTGGATATGTTCAGGGGAGATTCAATGAGTGTAAACAACAGTCTTTAATAAGAGGCCAACAGTGGGACCAGGTTGAGATGATTATTAATCCCTGGAGAGGAAAATGAAGGACGATTTGTCTTCGTCATGCTCCTGTGGGCTCAGAAGAGTCTCTCTGTGTTGATTATTGACAGATTTACAGAAGAAAACACGTGTTGGCAGTTTATATTCAAATATACAGTCCAGAGACCAAAATGTGAATTGCTGGTGACCTTTCAGCTGACGAGATGAGCCGGCGTTGAACTCCACTCGGCCGCTCAGTCGGTCCAGAATCTGACCGCACGAGTGTTGCTCCCGCCTGGAAAAAATGTACTCAGGACTGCGTGTGTTCGATTCCTGGCTCGAACCTGCGGCGCCATAATTCTCTCACTCCACACGTTCCCGTCTTCGGGGTGATACAAAACCAATAAAACACTGCCGAGACGTGGTCGGCCCACCTTTCCCCCCCGTCCAACAAAAGTCAATTAAAACCCAAACAATGAGCCGTTGCTGCTCGTACTGCAGCTCCCCGACGGGATAAATCATCCCGGTTAGTGACAGATTGGTGGAGGGTTCAGGCAGATATATGAAGTGACAGTGAGCTGCTCTGAGCAGATGTAAGCTGAAGAAGAAGAAGAGGAGGAGGAGGAGGAAGCTGGAAATGTAATTATAATTAATGTGGGGTGGGTTCGAGGCGCCGGTGAGTTCGGACAGTGAGCAGAGGCTCGTCGGTCGGCCTCCCCGGATGGTTGCGGGTGCGAATCCCTCGTTGCTGAGGCCGGTGAAGGCAGCTGAATAAACCCAGCGGAGGAATGTAGAGGCGCGAGAATAGCAGCAGAGAAAGTCATTAGAAGAGAACGCTGTAATTCTGAGGATGTGGGATTATGTGTGACAGATATAAGGGATCGACCACCTGCTTATTATTTAAGGTGTGTTTTTAATTACATTCATAGTAACTAAAAATACCTCATAACATTATTATATATACTTACAAATATATTACATGTATGTACAATTTAACATTATTTTAAGTGTTTTAAATTAAGGGGAGACACTACAGGTGAATAGTTAAAGAAAATTACTAAAAGTTATAATCATGAATCTTCCCCAGTTCATTACTTAAATTAAAACAATTATTTTTTGTATTTCAAGTTTTCGGAAATTGTGTGTTACATACATGTTATGGAAAAAATACAAATAAGATGAAATGACTAATGTCTTAAATTAAATCACTTATTGTAATTATTAGAAGCAAATGTAATTCCTGAATTTTGAATATATCCTATTTATATATTATAGGAGGAAATGTAGAGAATCTTGCTTAAATATTCTCTGCAAATTGCAAGTTTTTGCGATCAAGAGTTGGAGAATAGACACAAATCTTTAAGTGACCGTGAATAAAAACAGGTGTTGGCTGACACCACGTTGTGAGTGCTCTAATTATGCCGCTAATTATATGCTGATGCTGGAATTTCTGTTTTTGCTCCGCCTGTCTTTCTCTGCGTGGAGGAGCTTTTAATTTGGCGGTCATGAGAACAGCTGCAGGTTTACAGTGAATGTACCTTTAGGGGTGAGGAAGAGGAGGAAGAATCAAACACTGCAGCTCAAAGTCTTCCATTTATATTTGCTCGTCATGAAAATATACTCCATGTTAAATTGTTTCAGGACACATGCATAACATTATGTTTTATGCGCCTGAAGAAGGTGATGTTGCAGCAGACGTTAGCATTACGCTAGAGGTGCTACACATGTAAACATAGTCAGACGTTTGTCATCTAATCCTTGGTGTTTGGTTACTCCCTGAAATAGCTGCAATCACTCCGGGGAAATCAAAAAGAGTGCGACAGCGACTCTGAGTTCCCGGCGTGCGAGCGATAATTTCACAGAAGATGAGCGACTCGCGACTCCTTTCGTGGCAGCGAAGCGTCGCTCAGGTCTTTTCATGTCTTTTCATGTCTTCGGGTTGTGGAACCGCAGGAAAGTGTTGGACTCAAAAATAACTTCATAATTCAACATCTTTGACAGCATGTTGGCCCTTATGATCCAGGCTACGTCCTCTCATCTCTGTGCTTCATATGATGAGTAAGAAAACTATTTCAGTGCATCAGGTTTCCAATAATCCTTTATTCCTGTTCAAACTTGTACAAACTCAACTACAGAACAATGGTTTGGCTTAAATTGACTATGAATTGAAACAAAACAAATCAAGACATGCTACGATACTACTTTCTTAGGTTTAGGTCATTTCGGTCTTAGAGGACTAAAATTGCATCAGTTGATTAGTTGTTGTTTTTTAAAATCCTTTTTTAATACTGATTTACTTTTTTACCCAGAAACGTAGAAGCACATCTCTGTAAACACAAGAACTAAAGTGATGCTTTTGCATGATTCTTTGTGCAGAAAGTCGGTTTTACGGATCTGTTGATTAAATCAACTAATCGATTAGTCGACAAACTCGATTCTCTCTAAACGTAATTCACGATGTAGTTTTGTAACGTGATATTTTGGAGGAAGGGCTGATATCAAGCCAGCTCAGAAAAAGCAAAGCAAAGTTGTACGATTGGAGTTTGAGGCTATTTTTCTTTTACTTTAAATATGCAGATTTTAACACCTTTCGCTGTCCAATGAAACAAACTCAATATGATTGAAGCCGATGCTCGTCAGCGTTACCGGCCTCCATGTTGGTTTGCAGGGTGTAAACAGCCGCCGCTCTTCCTCCGTTGGCCTGCTGAGCCTGATTGTGACTGTGGCTCTTCATGCTCCTGAGTGTGTCTGCTGCTCCGGCAGGACTCGACCCAACATCCATCTGGACCAGATCTGGACTGCAGCTGGAGCAACCACACACACACACACACACACACACACACACACACACACACACACACACACACACACACACACACACACACACACATCAAGACACAGACACAACCAGTCATATAATGTGGACACATTATATTATGCTGTTTATAGACACACACACACACACACACACTGATCTCTCAAAATCACGCTTACACACATAAATACACAACATATATACGGAGGCTCCGATCCAACACTCGTAAATAAATATCAACACTTTTTTTTATTATAAAGCGTTTCTTTTTATTAATTACAGCTTATTATGCCAAATAAATATTATATTGCTCCCGCCTATAATAATAAGTTACTAAGTCGTTTATTTGACTTTGTTTCCTGTAATCAAGACATTATTTTGACATCAGCACATTTTTTCAGCAGTTTCACTAATAATTATTATTATGTCAACATTGTAAATTTGTAAATTGTCTCTTTCTTCTCATATTTACGAGTCATATTTCGTACACATTTTTCTCATTATTCTTACATGTCAGAACATGAGCAATAAAAAAATATTTTTAAAGAAATTAATGAAATATTTTCTAAATACTTTTGTTCTTAGTGCGGAGGTGGGCTTCCATATCACACACAGATGTAAACAAATCATATTATCCCTGAGTCAATATAACGTTAAATTAAAGGAGTATATGAAAATAAAAGCATCTCAGGTTGAGGTATCTTGACTTTTAGTCCCCGGTAGTGTTTCCCAAACTGTTTTACTGGGATCCACTTTTATTTAAATGATAAACTATCGCGACCAAAATCTCAACCAACCACATCCAAAGTAGTCTGTAGTTTACAGGCTATCTCTTCTTTTCATTTGTTCTCATCAGTAATACAAACGTAATGTGCACTAGCCTTTCATGTTAGATTCAATGTTATTAGTATCAGTTACAATTATCAGAACAACACGAACATTCAGGCTCCCTCATGTGGCTCAGAGGTGAACTGCAGATATTAAATATTACATTAAAAACTACGAAAGAAATTCAATTTCAGCTGAAATGAAATTTGATTCGGCTGTTTGACTTCAGTAAAACAATCCTCCATCACAAAGGCTGAGGATCTGACGAGCAGATATTACACATCTATTACACATCTATTACACATCTATTACACATGTGAGCAGACCCATACACGTGCACTAAAACACTTACAAAGTGCTATCAGTGGGCCTGTCTCTTCCTAACATGTGCACACACACACACACACATGAGGAAATCATGTTCAGATACGGCCGAAGGTTTGGGGTTAAATGGTTTTAAATGTGTGTGCAGCTGGCTTCAATGTATCTAATTAGAAAACTTAAAACTTCCTGCACATTCTTTATTTCTTTCATTGTTTTTCAGTCCACGCCTTTCTCAGCCACTATCAATGAACTCAATTTTGTATTAATAACAGTTTACCAATTAAAATTGTAAATGAAATGGGAACTAATTTACCATTTTGTATATTTCAAAAGCTAAGAAATGAACCATCAACTTGACACATGCACCTCTACAGTCTCATTCTTTTTTTAATATGGCTTTGATATGCTCAAAATCATATAAGCCTCATCCTCTAAGTCCTGATCATACCCTTTAGTCATATTCATGTATCTGTGCAGAAGCATATGGAAGGCTGAAGCACACATGGTGCGTGGGCTGCTTGAGTGAGTACACAGCAGTAAAACGTAACGACCATAACTGTAATATAGTCATAACTGATAGCTCTGTGGTTGCTGTCCCCTCTGATATTGGGAGGTTTGGGGTTTGACTCCCATTGAAGTCACAGCAAATGAAGATGACATGAAGCCTTTATATTTTTGTCTCCACTTAAAAAGGAGAAACCCTTTCAGCTCTGTGGGGCTGTGGATGTGGGTGTCGGCCGTTGTGGTTATGAAACCAGATGAAACTCTTTTGCGATTGCTGTGGGAAAAAGAGAGCAGAACGGCCGTCTCATAACCATCACCATCCATCCATCCGTCCATCCTGTCAGGAGTGTCTGCGTCTGCCTGATACCTCCCTGCAAGCTGCTCTGGATTAAAACATCAAATGTCAAAGATATTAAAAAGTCACAACACTGAAGCCAGTTTATGGATGCAATTTTCTCAGATGTGTTGATCTGAAGCAGCTTCCTGTTTCACATCTGTATGTAGAGCAAATACCGTCGGCCTCTCCTTCACTGTTTCCTGCTTTTAAATGAGAGTAAATTAGGTGTGATAATGTTGCGGCTGTTTTTAGTGGCTGCTGAGGACACACACACACACACACACACACACACATATTTGTACACACCCGCTAATATTCGGGCAGACAGTTTATTCAGTGTTCTGACTCTTAATCAGTCATCAGGTTGAAGGGGAAGCAGGCGATATATGCAAACACACACACACACACACGCACTCAGCTAACTGGATAACAAGGTCACATTTGCAGATTTAGGATTTACTTTGGCCCGCGTTGCCGGTCTGTAACGGTTAAATCATTTATTGCTTCAGGTTCTCGTTACTCTGTGTTAGCACATATCTGAAGCTTGGCCACATGTAGTAAAGCCAGTGTATATTAGGTACATATAAACATGAACATGTTTTTTGTTTTTTAAAGCAGTTATACAGTAAATCCTGTCTCCCTCGGTTGCTGCTCTTTATGCTTGGCATGTTTTGCATTGGAGCACAGCACTTGTGGAGTTTACAGTGATAACGGAGGCAGAGTTACTCATCAAAAACAGTGTTTCTGAAACATCGGGTGTCTGATTTCAGACAGAAGCAGAACCGTGTTTTTATCAGTCAAGAACGATTTTGCTCTCTGAACTGCTGCTAGCTGTCTCTATAGAATACGAGTAGAACGGACGTTGAACTGGTTTCTGTGATCAAGTGATTTACAAAAGAAAATTGATTGTTGTTACAGTGACCACACATGTCGGTGGGGCTGTAAAGTGTTGTTGCTTCTAGCTGGGAAGAGAGTACGGCAATTTCGCTGTCGCCATCTTGGATTACTGCCGTCACCATATTGTTTTTTTTTGCAACCAATAAACAGGAAGTGACCATATCTGGACTGAAGAGGAGTGACGTAGAGACGCCGTATACGTCTCTGGTAGAGACCTGTCAATCATCGTGTAGCCCCGCCCTAAAGCATCCCCTGCTTTATGGTCTGTTTGACTCTAAATGGACCATAATGTACTAAATGAACATCATGCTGTATTGAAGTTACCAAATATGGTAACCTCTGATCATTGGTTGCAGAACAACATGGCGGTGGACGTAATTCAAGATGGCGACGGTGAATTCGCTGAACTCGAGGCTTTAAAACATCAGTCCACAAACCAACGAGTAACGTCACAATGACTACGTCCACTTCTTACATACAGTCTGTTACATTAACCAGAAACAATGTGGGTGACTTCCCTGATCTGTGTGCTGTTAGTGAGCAAGTAGAACATATTAGCAAGTGGCCCAATATTTTGTGTCCAGATACAAACATGTATTTTGCTTCATCATAATGAAAGAAGGAACATATCCAGAGAACTCTGACTTTGAAGAACGGTGCAGTCCGGAGGAATTACCCCACAGGGATAAGAAGGATAAACTGTCATCCAGATTGAGTTTGTCTGCGTGACTTCTAGTTTGTGGGCTGTTTGGGGGAGGTGGGGGGGAGTAAGAGAGAGAGGGGGTCATACCAAAAGAGACAGTCATTATTTTTCACGTCGCCGGGAATAAACGAGGGCTGTCAGGCTGACTAATGACCGGGTCTCTGCTGCGGTGGAATCAGGAGAAAGTCCGTCTACCGATGTCAGTCCTCCTCCGATGGACCCCGGCGCTGATGGATCGTAGGATCTGGCTCTGATTACACGCTGCACTGGCATCCACTCATCCCCCGATCCCTCTTGTTATTGTGGAAACGGGTAATAAACACACATGCAGCAGACATGCAGATGCACACGCTCGCTGCAGCTCTGCAGTCTTCATCAGTTTTGACACTTTTCTCGGAGCTCGGCTCTTTCCAGAAAGCTCTCTCTGACGCTTTCTTTCCTCATGCTAGATGGTTAATAAGGACTTTAAAGAACACACTAATGTCATAAAGTATGTATCCTCTACTTCCCCAAATACTCACACTGCTGCATTCAGACTGAGCGAAAAGCTTTTGTTGTGACTTTTATGTAGTGTTGCTCAGCTGTGATCGCTGCAGGAGGAGGGACATCCTCCCCATGACAGGAAGCGTCGGGCATCAGGGACATGTGGCTGTAATTATGAGAAACATTTACGACACCACTGGTGTGAGACGGAGACTCTGAGTGGACTCATTTGTTTGAGTTACACTGTAATGAACAATACAAAATACACGTTGTCTTGTGTGCAGTACTCGCAGAATATGACATATCTGACGTCAAGAGATTTTTTGGCTCCAAATGAATACCAACCCAGGCGCCAGATGTTTTTTTGAACTTATTCATATTTGCTTCAGGGCGTGAAACTGATGTGCTGCACAGAGACTTTCTACCTTTTGCTAATTTTCAGATCTTGTCCCTTGTTGGGTTTTTACATGTACAGTGTAACTAATATATACAGCTTTCTATATCATAAAACTACAATACTAATATTGAAATACACAAACAATACACAATGGTAATTTACTGTACTCTGGTTTGCTTTTAGCCAGCGCCAGCTTTTGTTGTAAATGACTTCTGGATATCTGGAATTAATTTAATTTCAGTCGGTAATGTGTTCAACAGTTGACAGACCTTCATGGAGAAAGCTTATTGTCCAAATAGATCTACAAAGTGTACGTGTCCAAAAACCATGAATATGTTGAATGTCGACGTTTCTAAGAACAAAACATAAATACGTTTCATATGAACCTCACGACATGCTTGCCGAAACGCACAATGCCACGTGGCTAACGTTGTAAATTATGTGCGTGACGACGTAGCGTGACGACGTAGCGTGACGACGTAGCGTAGCGACGTAGCGTAAAAAACGTCGTCATACAATGTTTGTCTGGTGTGCAGAAACAAACAATGTCAACATTTTTTCACGGCGACTTAGCTGATAATACAGCGGGCGTGAATAGAATTGTGTTTGTGCTGCTCCAACATTGAACATTGTCATTTAAAAACATCTGCATACTTTGGTGTGAACGGTTGTGATTTGGACTATTGTGCTCTGTAGATTATACAGATTAGCTGGAATAAGAAACTGCTGCTTTTACGGCTTTAAATACCAGAAATGTTCAACTCACTAATTTATTTTGGCTTCCTCTAACTCTGACGGTCTAGTAAACCTCAGCTGAGTGTTGTCAGAAGACGTCTATGTTAAGTTGAAGACATGAGACTCGTAAATGAACATGGTAAAGGTTAGCAGAGTCCAGGTTTCTCACATAAAACACAAGTTCAGGTTACAAACACAGGTGTAACTAATACAATCAGTAATGTCTCTGCTCCTCCGGCTCTGTCTTAAATCTTACTGGAACCTTATTTTATCACCAGTTCTTACTATGAAGAGCACATGTCTGCTGTCAAACTGTAATGTACAGAACAATTGTTCAAAACTCTATAAAATAACAGTAATAACTACACGAATGATAATATTGATGATATTCATACGGAAGCTGAGGAAGTTTCCTTTTGATTGGTTATAATTCTGTGTTTCACCCCGTCTGCCCCCCCCCCCCCGACCCCTGTCCTGTCAACACTACAACAGCCAATGAGACAAGGTGCTGACACACACAGTCTCCCTGAGGGACACACCGACACACACACACACACGGACACACACACACACACTCACACACGGACACACACACACACTCACACACGGACACACACACACACGGACACACACACACTCACGCACACACACACAGGCGAACCTGATTGACAGGACACAGAGATGTCTCCAATAAGAAGAGAAGCATCAAGGCAAATTAAATTAATAAAATAAAAATAATAAATGTATGTTGGCTATTTATGTTCATGAGTTTAGTATTTATTTAGTATTTATTGGTCTGGAAAAATTGTTCCATATTAGAATCTCGACTCTCGATTCTGAATCAATTTACATTTTCCAAGAATAGATTGTTTATTTATTTATCTTCCACTTCTTTACAAACATGAATATTTAAAATCAGACTTTCTACGTAATGTTCTATTTAATTAAAGTACACGGCATGTACAGAATGTTTACGGGAAGCAGCGTTCAAGTTTTAGTGTCAGAGATCGTTGTTTTCTGTTCTTTTATTAAATATTTATCGGATTTTCTGATTTAAATTTATTTAAAAAAACCTCCGTCTTTGACATTTTGGACTTTATATTCTAGTTTTTTTTCATCTTACTAAATTGACTTGACTGGGATTAAAAAAGTTTATCTTGTCACATTTTATCTTATTTTATTTATCACGACTGTAAATGATATTATTTATTATGTGATGATATTTAAAATCGTGTATGATGTAAAGAATAGAAGAAACAGATCTGCCGTGTTTTTATAACGTGGATCACAGCGGAGAGAAAACAGAGATGCTCTTTGTGCCGCCATGTTTGTTGACGTTCTGTCGTCGTAGCTGTCAGGTGACCTCTGACACGTCACTGACATCACATCAGCAGCTCCGACACACACGACTCACTCAGCCTGAGTCTCTGGCAGCAGCACCAATCAGATGCCTCCTGAGAAGAAAAGAGCGGGGGCCCGTTGGCTGGAAGCAGCTTTTAGAAACTGGTGGAAAGTTCAGGTTCCATGCAGAGTTCAGGCTCGACGGTGAGAAATACAAAAAACAAGAAGAAGAAGGTTTCTGGTGATCGTGTGTGAGCACAAAGTACAACGTCTCCTGCATGAGGAACCTAAAGGGAACGTCAGGGGACACCTGGTGGAAAAACTACATCTATGTTTATGAATACATAAAGAATAATTAAAGAGTTTATAATTCAACCTCTCAGATTCAGCAGCTCTGCATCACAACATGTGTTTTTATGCAGGGAGCAAAAATACAACAGCACACAGAATGAACTCACATAGTACCTAGAGATGGAGATGTACATGAATTACTAATAATAATAGTACTTTATTTATATAGCACCTTAAAATACACCGTTTAAGAAGTTCTTTGACAGACAAAGCGAAGCAAAGACAGCAATGTAACAAATAAAATATTTTTTTATAAAATAAAAAAGACAATAAAAGCATATGTATGTGTAGATATTAAATTAGGGTTGATTTGTGATTATTTTCCTTTTTTTAAATATTTTTTTATTTACCTGTTATTTTACCGGGAATATTCCCATTAAGATTGAGAATCTCTTAATTTATCATTTTGTCTGTAAAACGTCATAAAAGTAGTGCGGGCAATGTCAATAGTCCTAAAATATTACATTTTCAATAATATAACAAGAAAAGCAGCAAATTGATATTTCTAGGAGTTAGAGAATGTCTGTTATTTCTGCTTTATTAGTGACTTAAATGATTATCAAACATTGTCGAATACTTTCCTGTTAATAGATTGAACTTATTGTTTCAGTCCAACATTGAAAACATCTTCAGTTCTGGTGAACGTGATTTTAAACATCAACAGAATCTGATCAAGTGTCTAGAAAGTCAATCATGAAATCAGTTTTGTAAAAAGATATTCACACCGATGAAGGAAGCCGTCGTGCAGAATAATTTGCAGCAATAAATATCGTTATATCGTTAAAATAAAACCCTTTTTTGTACACACACACACACCAACACGCATGCACTGACATGACAAACACACACACACAAACACACACACACACACACTGCTTCTCACACGCTCGGTCACATGATGACATAATGAAATCCAGATTCTCCTCTGGGGAAGCAAACATTGCTTTACACAAAATACTTTTCTGAATGTTTATTATGCTTTGCGAGGCTTCGCTCTGAGAACAGCGGGCCGGTGAGGGAGGGACGCCGCCGGCTGTGTGCGGTCGGTTCGACAATTCAATCACTGACACGTCCTCTGACTTTATTATTTATTTTATCCCTCCGGCCAAATCCTATCCTTCCAAGTGATCGACTCCTCCGTCTCCACATCTGGTTGACTGTCCGTCCGTCCGTCCACGTGTCCGTGCCTCCGTGTATCTGATCCATCCGTCATTCGTTTGTCTGTCTTCTTCAGCCAACACATCTTCTGTTTGTCAAGGTGTCCGTCATCCTGCTGTAGCTGTCCGTACGTCCGTCCGTCCACTTGGGTGGTGGACGTCCTGTGGACTCCGAAATGCCTGCAGTGTCAGAGGGGAGACCCTGTCTTTCAGCATCAGGATCCAGAGTCCAGAGAATACACACACACACACACACACACACACACACACACACACATCTTTGGCCCCTCACTCAGCAGCTCCCCCCCTCCCCACCACCACCTTCCCATCATGCTTTGCATGGTTGTATTATGACAGGTGGAGTGTCGGTCGCCACCAGCCGGACTTTCCTACCAGCATCTCTCCTAAACTCTGCTGCAGAGAGTCAGCATGTGTGTGTACATATACGCATACTGTAGCAATATAAACTGTGTATATTCAAGTGTCTGTACATGTGAACACTTACATGTATTAGATGTGTTAATAACAATAAACTGTATTAGTACCTTTCAATACGCAGAAACAAAGTGCTTTACGATAAAACACAAAGAGAATGAAATAAACCAAAAGTTAAAACCTGAACACACGGAGAGTAAAACAAGCTAAAATGTCATAAAACAAATACAATCACAGAAGAGAAATTCTAAAACAGTTTGTTTTTAAAAGTGATTTTAAAGACAAGTCAGAGTTTGCAACTCAAGTCTACGAGCACTGACTGCTAAGTTTATATCTCCTTTATTTAGGAATCTAGACCTCGGGACATTAAGGAACGACGCTGATAAATAACTCGGGGCGAGGCCTCCAGGCTTCGTAAGTAATATCTTAAAATCAATTCTAAAAACTACAGGTTGCCAGTGTAAGAAAGCCAGGCTGGTCTGATTGGAGGAGAAGAAAGAGGAGAAGGAGATGAAGAGACTGAGGGAAGGACGAGCAGGAGGAGGAACATATGGAGAGTAAGCAGAAGTACTCAGATCTTGAAGGTTACTACGAGGAACCTTCCCTTGGTGTTGATTCTGGTGGTCCCTGTGGACTAAAGCTGTAGTGTCTCTGAGCACCAGACTCCCTTTAGAAACCTCTCATTGTACTGCAGCAGGGTCTGTCTGCTCCTCTCAGTCCTGGTTCTGGTTCTCCCGTGCCTCCCTTCCCTCCAGCAGGTCCGATGACGAGCATTAAGAATAACTCTATAGAAATAGACCATCTTCTCTCTGATGAGACTGGTTCAGGACCAGTTAAAGGTTCCTCAAGGTAACTTTAAAGGACATTAGCAATACCACCATGTAGAAATACTCTGTTACAAGAAAAGGTCCTGCATTAAAGTGTGTTAGATAGGATGAAGAGGAGGAGCAGTAGCAGGAGGGGAGAAGAGGATTTAGGATGAAGAGGAGGAGCAGTAGCAGGAGGGGAGAAGAGGATTTAGGATGAAGAGGAGGAGCAGTAGAAGGAGGTGAGAGAGCCTGATGAGGAAGAAAAATGAATCACCCTGATGGTGAAAGGAGAGCAGGTTTGTGATGAAAGCACAAAGTCTTCACTCGTCACCTGACGGCCTCTCGCTCCTCTGGAGATCACACTGCTGAGTTCACTGTTTCTTCTTCTGCTGCTTCAAACTGAGTGACGGACAGGTTTTTTCTTTTTAACACTTTAAGTCCCAGCGAGACAAAGACTGGAAATAATCTCATAACCACATTTCACTTCCTGAGAAAAAAGCATGTAAGCCAATCAGTGTGCAAAGTTACAACATGCTGCAGAAGTTTAATTAATACAAATAAAATGAGCCGCATTTCTGCACGGCTGATGTGAAACATATATATAAAACATGCGTTTGGTTCAGACGCAGAAACGTTGACATTCAGCGTATCCCGGGGTTGTGCAAACATCTTTTTCTGGCGACTGGGTCGGCTGACCTCACTCAGCTGCTCCACATATTACTCACATATTTGTACCATGATATTCACACGCACACAATATATAAATGAATCACACTGAAGAAAGGAGGAAGCAGGAGAGAAAAGAAGAGCAGGAGGACCAACGTCTTCTGGGTGGCCAAGAAACAGGAGCTGAGGACACACACACACACACACACACACACACACACACACACACACACACTCACACTCACACCAGCATGCATACGAACCCATCTCCCAGCAGTCGGTCTCTGCTCCTCCGACCAGATCTCCCATCACCCAGGCGTGAGAGAACGTCCCGGCTCAGGTCTCTCCCATGTGAAACACCAAAGAGCTCGGCCTCAGCGCCTCGGGAAATAATAATGAATATGGAATGATAGTCTGTATTTTGTGCTGCAAATGCAACCAGATGCAAAAGGTGGAAAAGGAAGAAAAAAAAATCAGGAGCAGATGTCTGAGAAACAAGAGGAGCGGCCAGCGTGCCCTGCAAACATATTGTAACTCTACCCAGCGTGTAGCATAATCACTTATACTTATAGTATGTATATCGCCGCTGTAATGAGGTCTGGTATGGAATGGTTCTGCAGCTGCACGCCTCCCTGGGAAAGTTCAGTTGGCCTAGACACAACACCACCCGATTAACATAGAGACCTCAGACGACGAGGAAACCGCACATGTCTGACACATTTCTATAGCCTACTGTACATGTGGGGGAGAGGGTGTAATTTGCACATCTTCCTCTTCCATATAGGCTGCACAGGGTTCAGACGTGCAAGCAGAGCCGTGCAGGCAGCTGGTGTTCAGTTCAGCAAGGACGGAGTGCAAGTTCCTCAACTTCAAGGGTTCCTGTGAAATCCTACCAGAAAAAGTTACTCCTCACTTTCCGTGAGTTTGCCCTCGTAAGTCCAGCAACACGCGTCAATTTACACTCGTTACATGAATACAGTCTTTGTAAAATAAACATCCGTCTTCACAGGAAACAACTCAGTTTGGTTTTGGCAAAAAAAGCTAATTTTAAGGTTTAAGAAAAGATCTTAAAATACTGAGTCAGGTTTAGCAAAAGATTGTGAAATACTGAGTTAAGTTTAGGTAAAAAAACTACTTAGTTCGATCTTGGAAAAGATTTGTGTTTGGGTTAAAATATCTACGGAAGTGGCGTTACTTATATACAGAAGTTGCCCACCTGCCCTGTGTGGGGTTTTGCGGTCTTCATAATTCCTGGTTCATGAATAGGTGGATGGCGGACCCCTCCCACCCTGGACTCAAACTCTCTGCCTCCCTCCCCTCTGGCAGGAGGCTGCGGTCCATCAGGACCAAAAGCTCACGTCAGGTTCTTCCCGTGTGACTCTTATCGCCTCCCAGAGACTCTTCACATCACATTCATGTCTTCACATCTGTGTCTATGCGTTACATTTGGGATTAAATCTCTGCATGTTCTTTTTACACTTTGTGCTGTGAACCTTTCCACATGTGTCGATCTGCGCTTTCAGACTACAACTTCTAAAAAACAAACGTTGCACATAATTCTACTGTATTTTTCCACATTTATTGTAATATTCTTCTATTCTATATCTACGTTTCTTGATTTTTGTAACACTTGCAAATATTTCATAATTGTATGATTATATTAAATATGTAACTGTAGTAAAAGGAGAAATACCATAATTTATACCATTACATATAAAAGTCCTGAATTCAATATGTTGCTTAATTAATTGTATGTATCAGCATAATGTATTTTTTTACATGAAGTACATAATGCTGATACTATAATGTACTTAATGTAAAAAAAGTATAGGCACTCATTGTGGCTCATTTTAAAGGGTTGTATTGTTTTTTGTTTTTATCACTAAAGAAAACATTAAGAGCATTTTAATACATAGTTCATCAATGTGTAGCCAGTTTTAGATACTTAGTAGTATAGTACTGCATAATGCATAATGACATCTCTATTGTTATATATTATTATTATTATTATATTACTTAATGTTGTCACTGACATTAATGCTTTTCTATAACCTATGAAAGAATTGTCCATTTGCATGCTCTGCTGGAGTATGACCTCCTGATTTGACTTATTATTTCATTTTTTTAAAAGTTGTATTTAATTTTTTTAATTTTGTGTTGTAATATTTGGTATCGTTAATTTATCTTGTTGTTATTTTTTATTTGTATTTAATGTTTCATCGCATTCTACCCCCCTCGAAAACGAGATGGTACATCTCAAAGGAGTTATCCCTATTCAATTTATTTGCAAAACGCAGCTCTCGTGTTTGTCCCTTCAAAGCCACCGTAGTGTGAGGTCACAATCCAAGATGGCGCTCCCCTTGCGGACTAGCTTCAAACATCTCCACCGATTCATTCACAAGTTTAGTTCTCCTAAAAGATCACTGTCGTCTGGAAACACGGTAGGTGAACATATGTAGTTAACGGTTAACGGTTTGTGAGTTTAAGTTTAGTTTAAACTCGTGTTTGTCTCCTGTTAAACCCGAGCTGACGTCATGTAACGTTCATTTATTATTATTTTCAATGAACAAACTCAGTTGAATTAGTTCAGTAGTGACTTTGGATGTTTGTAAAGCAGCATGTCAGCTGTTAATATAATATATTCAGTACACGTGTACTTTTATTACTACTTCTACTTCTCCTCTACATCTCAGAGGTACATATTGTACTTTATACTGTACTACATCTCAGAGGTACATATTGTACTTTATACTGTACTACATCTCAGAGGTACATATTGTACTTTATACTGTACTACATCTCAGAGGTACATATTGTACTTTTTACTGTACTACATCTCAGAGGTACATATTGAACGTTATACTGTACTACATCTCAGAGGTACATATTGTACTTTATATTGTACTACATCTCAGAGGTACATATTGTACTTTATATTGTACTACATCTCAGAGGTAAATATTGTACTTTTTACTGTACTACATCTCAGAGGTAAATATTGTACTTTATACTGTACTACACCTCAGAGGTACATATTGTACTTTATATTGTACTACATCTCAGAGGTAAATATTGTACTTTATACTGTACTACATCTCAGAGGTAGATATTGTACTTTTTACTCAACCTACTTACTTACTACCTGGTTAACGTTAGATCATAGTTTGTGTTAAAATTATAATGTAAAGATGTAACTGCAGAAGGTAACTGCTCCCAGTATCAAGCAATTTATAATGGCGCCGTTCATTTGCACTTCGCGTAAAAGACATTTATGAGGGAAAAATCATGTTGTGGTCCAGCTCTAAAACCAAAGCAAATAATGGAAGCACAACTAAAGCATCCCCTGCTTTATGGTCTGTTTGACTCTAAATGGACCATAATGTACTAAATGAACATCATGCTGTATTGAAGAAGACTTGAAACTAGAGATTGAGACCATAAACTCATGTTTACAATGTTTACTGAGGTAATAAATCAAGAGAGAAGTAGTCATTTTCTCATAGACTTCTATACAACCAGAGGAGTCGCCCCCTGGTGGTCACTAGAGAGAATGCAGCTTTAACACATGAAGCATCGACTTCACTCGGCAGAACCGGAGGCCATGATAGAGGCCACAAGATGAAACGTGTTGTTCTGAATAATAAATATGAATATAAACTGCAAGTGTCGCTGGAGTTTTGACCTTTTCTGTGCAGTCGACCGTCAGTAGCTGAGTGAAAGAATTCAATCTTTTTCATTTCTTCTGGGGAGGAAGAAGTATAATTGTTCGGCTTAGTCTATTGCTGTCTCTTCTAAACTATACGTAGAGAACACTGGTTGAGTTGTTGCAGGACGTTTTGGTGTTTAAAGCCGCGACAGCAGAAAGAGTTTTCTGAGACTTCAAAGAGTGGAGGGTTTTCCTTCCTTAGAGAACAGATGAACGATAACATGGTTACGCCCCAATCCCTGGGGGAAGGGCATTCTGGGAAATGGAGGAAATCTGAAGCTGAGCTGCACAAGTTAAAGCAAAATGTGTTTCTCCATGAAAACAATTACAACATGTCATCGCATGAGTTCAACATGATGCATTGATTATTTAGGTTTTAGAAAACCACAAAATTGTTTTATTTGTTATTAAGAATTTTTTTTTTATGGCCAAGAATTATTCTGTGGCAGCTTTCATTTGTGACTTGAGCGTTTCTTTCTTTCCTCCTCGTCTATCTTGAGTTCATTCGCTGCACTTTCCTCTCCTCGTCTGGCACGTGACATCATATCCTCAGTAGCACTCTTTTCTTTTTTTAAAGGTGCTCATAACTCAGCGGAGAGTTTTCCTCTCGCTGCCTCGGAGAAGCAAATGGGGTGTTAAGTCAAACAACGAGTCCCCCGGCACGTGTAAGAATAACCAGTGTGTTTCAGTACAACAACGCTGCTAATTATTGAGCCGTTCTTGCATTACGGTGCAGTTAAAAAAGAACCTCAACCGTCTGCCCAAAAGCACCGTTTTCCCTGCTGGTTGATGTACGAGCTGTGACACAGTATGCACGTTCACCGCCTGTGTTTTGTTAAGGCGATGTCTCTGGAGAGGCCGGAGAGGTGTGCGACGAGAGAGGGGGGGGGGGGGGGTTTGAAATGCATCACAGCAGTGCTTCATTACCAGCAATAACATCAGAAATGAAGTGTTGCTTTTCATTTGTTTAAATTTTTTTCTCCAAATTTGAGTGCAAAACAGCAGCGTGCTCACAATGCCCCGAGGTGTGATGTGCGTCAAACAAGACGCTTTTTCTGTGCTGGAAAATGTGTTTTTAAACAAGTCGCCGAACCTCAACGGACTGACACAAAGATGAAGTGCGACATTTGTCTCTGACGTTTAAAATAAGTGTGTGTGTGTGTGTTTGTCTGCTTTTTTAAATCTCGTCACTAGGAGGTTAACATTTGCTGTTAATGTCTGCTCATGAAATGAAACATCAGAGAAATGATATGAATGAATGTGACAGTAGACACATTGTTTTTCACAGCAGACTATTTTTCATTGAGAGACACCAAGTCACGGAAAGTCCAGTTGCATTTTGGGAAATGTAGGATCCAAAAGTAAAGTCTTCAAAGACCTCACACTTTCAACACGCAGATAGAAAACTGCACATTTGTCTTCGTTATAATCAAAATGAAGCACAGCTGAATGTCTGCACATCATGGGGGAGTAGCATGTCTTAAATTATGTTTTCTAAATTCAGTTAACTATAATCAGGACCAGAAGTGGTTTCGAATGTTTGTCGTCTTAAATTAACTTGTGAAAATGTGGTGTTGCTGAAGCAAGAGAGGCATTCTGTGGTTTTGTTTGTCTGCTGAAATTTGTTCTCAGTCTCTTAAAGTCTTGCTTCTTGTAGAGTTGTGTCAATACCGATATTGACGTGATCATATCAATTATCAGCTCATTTACGCTACACATGAACAACAACACCTGATCCGTACATCCTGCCTAATCGTTACTGAGCATGCGCAAACTAGTGCTACACACCTGAGGTTAAACATTGTCGTGCACACTATTGTTTCCCTGATAATGCGACATTGTGAACAACAAGTCAGTGCTGAACTCTGCAGGAGGAGAGCTAGTTAACGGTAGCTGTTAGCAGCAGGTGGACAGCACAGTCCTGTTTGGCTACATAACAGAGCTAACAGCTAACAGCGGTTGCATTGAATTACATTAAGATGCGTTCAAGCTCTCTTCAGTGAAGATGAGTTCTGGAAGATTATAACTTTTTCACGATGTGTTCAATTGTAATCTTGAATAAATGCAGTTGTTCGAAGATGTTTTCACAGCAACATAAATAGATATTAAAGATCTACTATGACCTTTAATTTCATAATGCTAACTCTCAGCAGCTGACATCATTAACACTACTAATGACGAGATTTACTTTAATCAAAGCAAATATTTAACAAAAAATACAATGAATTATTTCCCAATCGTTTGAAAATGTATAAATAACTGAATTCATAAATGCATAATCAATCAAATTATTGTGACATAATAGATTATCATTTCAATATTTGCTTTCTGATTGGTGTTCATGTATCTGAATCGATATTCGGAAGAATAAAATAGTATTGAAACATCTCTAGCATCTATCATCATAAAAGAAACCCTTGAAAAACAATCTAATATTTGGTAATTAATTAACTCCTATTATGTTTGAGGCGTTGCATACTTTAATTGAACCTGAGTTTGTTAGTTTTAGAGTGAATTGAAAGTGTCTACTCTGTACAACCCGACCACCTTACGCTAACCTCCAGCCCCCCATCGTCCCTCACCTGTGGTCCAGGTATTGCCTGGTATCGGTCATGTCAGCCCCCCCGGGCTCCAGGAAACAGGAAGTGCCTCTCTGTTCTCCTCGGCCTCTAAACTCACTCGCTCGGGTGTCGGCTGAAACCATCAGCGCTGCTCCCGCGCCGCACGGCGGAGGCCCGGCGGAGAGCGAGGAAACATGGCCGCCTTTTGAGGATGTTCATTAACTGCTCGCTATTTATTTTCAACTGTCAGAAAAGCACCCGCTGATTCTCAGCAGTCCCGTCCCGTGTAATTGGGTCCGTCGCAGTCGCTCTCCAGCCATTACGCGTTTCTGAACAACTATCCACACGTCAACATATTCACTCGAGCGTTGTCGAGTTACAGAATGGGTCTGCGTCCTCCTGTGTTTTTAGTGATCCGGCACCTTTCTGCTGACCGTCTCACACGTTTAATTAAACCGCACTGAGAGTATCCGGTGGCGTGTCTTTGACGCTGCTGGAGGAAATGACCGGACTCTTCGGAGAGGAGCTGCCGGCGGACCGTAATCACATATTGATAAATGTACGAAGTGCTTGAGCCGTTTTATTTTTTGTGACTTTTATGTGTTTTTGGGGTATTATCAGCTCTCCCGTCAGTCGTTTGCTTCCTGCAAGTGAAATTAAATTACACACGTCGACACAGAAGGAGGAGGAAGTGGTTTAAAGAAACTATTTGGAAGGAAACAAGTAGCTCTGGCATGAACGTGTTTGTCTTAACAGTGAGTTAAGCTCGGTGTTTCCAGCTGTATGTGTAATAATGTGGTTTTAACAGGCCTGGACCTACAGCCAGTGATACTGGTTTAAAGCTGGTAAGTGCTTTTGTGAGAAAGTTAATAATACTGTTTATCAGGCTGGTTTGTAACCTGTTCAATCAATCAATCTGACTTTTCTTACCGTCCACACACAACAATGAATGAGTTGATATAACGTTCAAGAATTACAGCAAAAAGACGGTGTAAATGCATAAGTAGCATAACTATCATCAATTTACGGGATTTGAAATAAATAAAGCTCAAAAATCCAGACTGAAAACTATAATAAGATAAATAATTATGAAGATAAATAAAACCCTAACAAGGTAAAACACAATAAATTATTAGAAATATACAGAAATAAAGCCCAATAAAAGACAGGTCTTGAGTTTAGAAATACCAACATTCTCTCCAGAGATGTGGACCATAATCATAAAAGGAAGCCTCACCATGGGGCTTTGTTCTGACTTTAGTATAATTAAAAGGTCTCTACCAGAAGACCTCAGGGTTCATAGTCTAAAAGCTCACCACACGCCAAATGCAGGTAAATTGTTGGCAGATGTGGGTAAAAATCACTCACCCGTTACTGAATCAACTTCTCTGGCTACCTCTCTCATCTCAATCAAAGGTCCAGTGGGCATTAAACAGGAGGAAGCCTCCGGTTCTGTAAAGTGACGCTTATGCTTCATGTGTTAAAGCTGCATTCTCTCTACTCTCCACCAGGGGGCGACTCCTCTTGTTGTATAGAAGTCTATGAGAAAATGACTCTACTTCTCTCTTGATTTATTACCTCAGTAAACATTGTAAACATGAGTTTATGGTCTCAATCTCTAGTTTCAAGTATTCTTCAATACAGCATGATGTTCATTTAGTACATTATGGTCCATTTAGAGTCAAACAGACCATAAAGCAGGGGATGCTTTAGGGCGGGGCTACACAGTGATTGACAGGTCGCTACCAGAGATGCGCATATATATATATATATATATATATATATATATATATATATATATATATATATATATATTCCAGCATATTAACAGCAAGTGCGAGAGAAGATTTTCCAGCCAGAGCTGAAACAGGTTGCGCAAAGCGAGCCTGTCTTCACATCGGTTTATGGACCTATTTGGGGTTAGACGGGAACCCCCGATTGCTACCTGTTATTCCACACATTGGCGTTAAGCATATATCAGGAACAAGTCTTCAAAGTTCTCTCAGAGCTACTTTGTAAATCTGTTTTAGTCGATGTTTTATTATAGTGTAACATCGAGTATTTCTTTGGTTTTAACGTCTTGTTACGTACAATTACATCAGCAGGTAACGTGACACCGTGGTTGGTGGAGTATCAGCTGTCAGTGTTTGTCACTTCCCATAAACTAGAAAGGTCATTAAAGCTTCCTGTCTTGAGAAGGCACTGCCCCCCCCGGCTGTATTGAAGTCTGCAGCCTGTTTTAGGGGCTGGACTCTGGCGCTGCCTCCCCTGCCCTGGTTATTTTTGGAGCACCGTCGTGGGCCCCTGTCTGCGGGGAGTGCTGTTTTTTGAAGGGCCTCCAGTCCCATTAATCAGCCGGAGGGACCCCACGGCGCGAGCGGGCCCCGAGCCCTGGCCCTCCACACTGCAGCGTTCTGTTCCTGTACCCCTGCTCTCCGCACAGTGTGAAGCTCAGAGGAACCTCATCAATCTCACCTGTCCCACACGTCAACTGCAGATTTAATCAAACGCTCCTTTTTCGTGGGCCTTTTTTTCGCCTCTGCTCTCCTTCCAACACACTCGCAGGGAGGAGGAGGAACAAGAAAAGTCCTGACTGGGCTATAGTCACACTTTTATTCTTATTTATTTTTCACCACATTGCCTCCTCCGTCACCTTCTTTCTCCTGCTTTACCCACCTCTCCGTTTTGTTGCCCGTGTGTTTTCTATACGTTCATGTTTTCTCTGTGGTCGTATGCACTTTGTTTCAAGCTGTGGCGTGCACCCACTTTGGCTAAACATACACAGGCTTTTAAGGATAAAAGGGGGGTGGGGGGGTAATACACTAAACCCCATTTCCTCTTCTATAGCTCACTGAAGTGCAGCTCTGTTGGTCGCCAGCGTTAACAGGTCCCAAAGTGAGAGGAAGACGGAGATGAAGAGAAGATACAGCGGAGCGGGCGGAGGTGCGTCAAGGTGTGTTTCAGCATGATGTCGGTGTTAATGGGGTACGTGAGGCGCCCGGGACAGAAGAGGAACACTGAATCCTGTGTGTCGGGACGCCCCGCAGGAGACCCGTGGAAAAAAATAACCTCTCCGTCTGTTTGACGCTTCTCGGTGCAGCCAGGTCCAGATCTGGAGCTCCTAACAGGCCCACAAAGAGCTGATGGTGTAGCTCACAGCGTGGGCAAGCGGCGATGCCCCCCCCCCCCTGCGGAGGTGTGTTTTTCGAGATGTGTTGTAATTGGCGCTGGTGAAATGGTGGTGACCGTCGTGGGCCCCCAACCCCGCTCATCAGCCCGGTAGTGAGAGAGATGTCAGTGGGCCACTCCGGGACTCCCGGAGCTCTGATGTGATGTATGAGCCCCGAAAATGAGCCCAGGACGGATCTGAGGAGAGAAATCCACTGTTTTTGTCCAAAAACCTGTGATTAATAACGTTGAGTCAAGAATGGAGGCCGGGACGTGCTGGAAGCTGCAACTGCTCAGTACCATTACTGGCAAATCTCAAGTTCATGCTCTTTATTGTCATACAGATAAAAAAACACATTGCAGTGAAGCAGTTTCCCTCCAACAATGTGCAAACAATTATAAAAAACAATAGTGCAGCAGTTGAAATGCAGGAATTAAATATGGAATATACATGTCAAGAAAGTTGCATTTAGTCGTAAAACTCTTGAAATAGCAGGAAGTACTCACGTTAACTTGTTTCACTCGTTCTTTAGCTTCCCGGCTGAAAAGCGCATCAGGTTGGATAACGTTACATCTTGTGCGTGAAACATAGCTTAGCTCGCTAGCTCGCTAACAAACTAAGAACGTGCACACCTTGTGGATACTTTAGAGCAATTGTACGAAGTTTTCTCGGGCAAACCTAGCGTCAGTCTTTTAAGATGTTTGTCAGTTTAACTGTGTATGTTTAGCAGCTACACACCGAGCTTTTTAAATGATGCTACGTAAAAGGCTCATGAACCTGCGAGTCCACATGTTGTTTTTTAACTAGAAGGCGTTGGTTTTTGCCCAGTTCAACTGTGTTGACTTGACACCATCCGAATGCGCGGCTTTATAAATCTGACTTGATGCTTCCAGACCAAACTCTGGTGTGTTTTATCCATCTGGCCTCAGTGTGATTTTGTTATTTAAACATTCCTCTGTAAAGATGTTGCGCTCACTTACGTGATGAATCCCACGTTTGTCGTTCAGTTCCCACAATGAAGTGGATCCAGGAAGAGAAAAAGGGAAATGTTGTTTCCACGGAGTCCCGGAAGCAGATCTCCTCTGGAATTGTGGGAAAGAAGAAGACGACCGTCTGTTTGTTCTTTAAATGAAGTGAATGTTTTCCATTTGATGCTCCCTTTCCACCAGTGTGATCCTTAATGTGAGCTGTCAGATTCATATGGACGGACACCTTCACAGCTTAACTCGTGTTGATGTAGGCAGAATGTTTGCACACGACGTCCGTCCCCCCGGAGATGACCACACACACACGCAGACAAATGAACACATATTCCGGGAAAGGTGCTGCGAGTGTGAAAACATGGCCTTTTTCTTTTTAGTGTATGTAACCTTCTAGCTTGTTGGCGTCAATGACACACACACACACACACACACACACATATGGTGCGTAATGCGTTCAGCATATGGCAGACGTGGATGAAGGAAGCTTTCATCACTGTGGTGACGATGTAATATAATATAATAAAACAGCCAGTCAGAGATGGATACGAGGAAAGAACAACCAGGGTTTGACTCTTTTAACGTGATTTTTCTTTTCTAATTAAAAGGGATAATATTTCGTTTTTGTGCCTCAAACATTTTTCTTGTTTTTCGAGAAGCTATCCACACGTTGTTCTGTCTGGTCGGTCCATACTGAAATATCTCAACTATTATTGGATGTATTGCCTTCAAAGTTGGTTCAGACATTCGTGTATCTCATACGATGATCCCTGATGACTTTGGTCAACCCCTGACTTTTCCCTGACGTCACCGGACGGTTGCCATTTGTGGACTTTGGTGAAACGTCGAGGGCTTCTTCAGCTCAGTCGGTTAGTCGACTGATTGGTCGTTTTGGTCTCAGTCGACGAATATTTCTTTACTCAATAAGTTTTTTTTTTTTTTATGCTTTTTGTTAATGCTAAAGGAGTTATTTACAAGAAATGTATGAACCCATCACATCAAGATTGAAAATGGTTCTTTTGTGGAGAAACTTTTATTAAATCAACTAATCGATTAGTCGGCAAAAACAGGGCTGTACGCCATTGTCTGTTATGAACGTTGTTGTCACTACCGCATTGCATTGTGGGATATTAATGCTGGCATGGTGTCCAATGTTTGAATTTAGTAATACTTCACCGTAAATAGCACGTCATACCTGTGCTGTTGGTTCCATTCTAGGGCTTAGGACAAACAAGTCTCAGATATTGTTTCAGCGTATTAAAAATCATGTTGGTGTGTTGTTGTGTTAAAGGTTAATTCAACATTGAATAACAGGATGCACCTCTGCAGGTGTTCATCAACAGCTAACACCTGTTGTGACATCACTGAAGAGGGGTGTGGCCTAAAGAGCAACGTGCTTTGAATATTTTAAAGTACATAGCAGTTTAAACACAAAACAGTTGGTCCAAAAATGTTTGGAGCAGACGGCAAGAATTAATGAAAATGTATATGAATTCAATCAAAGTAAAATGAAAGTATTATTGATTATCAGTGTGTGCAAGTAGCCACATTTTAACCCCTTATCTTGTGATGTTTCAGGTCTTTATCAAGTTGTTTTAAATCACCTCTTAACATATGAATAGAAACACGTATTTGAATGTTGTAATGAATTCACGTGCACAGGGTTAATATGGCCAAAGTATGCTAGATAATGTTTTATTACTCTTGGCTTTGCAGCGCGGTGTTCATTTCCAACATTTAATTGCTTCACAACATTTGCTGTCTCCTCTGTCATTACGCTTCAGTGGATTCACTACGTTCACTTCCAGCGACCGTGAAGTCTCTTTTGAACATGAGCCCCGACTGTAACACCGAGGTGTCTGCCGAAAGCAGCGCCGTGCGTGATAGCGCGGTTGCCCGGTGGCTAGTTAGCCGCGGCGTTGACTCTCATTTGACACTCGATTGGCTCAAATGACACCATTACCATGTCTGCATGGCTAATGGCTTCCCCTGGGGGGCCGCAGCAACATGCGTTTGGTGTGTCAGCTCGAGGTGAGAACACACATGAGCCAGACTCGAGGGGGGCCCCCATCCGCACCCAAATCAATCCTGACACCTCTTAAGAGGCTCTCAGCATCAATGGCACTCCAGTGCAATTACCCCGTCGGTAATGACATAAGCACCCAGTTCCTTCCTGCCTCTCTCTCTCGATCTCTCTCAATCTCTCTCTCTCTCTCTTGCTGGGCAGTGACCAGCTCCCTCAGGCCAGTAGATGGAGACTTTGTGGACCTCTACGCTGGCCTCAGAACAGTTGTTATTCGATCCGTCTGCGCTGAGAGACGGAGAAGCTCTCGGCCACGCTGGCGAGAGAGCAGCTGCTATCTGATCTCGCCGGCTGCTCTGGGACCCGTCCCTCAGTCGGATTGAATGTGATGGAGCTCAGCTAGCTGTCAAATAACCGATTCCTCCGCAGCGACTTGAGAGGTTATCCTCAGAAAAGCCTCAGGTTTTAGTGATTTAGTTATGATAAACTTGAGGAGTGCAGCACGGGATCGCCAGTCAGATCTGAGGTGATAACACTGAGATCCCAGGGGTTTTGTGGTGGTAGTGGGGGGGGGGGGGGGGAGACAGCGTTTCAAAATGGGCTCGTCTGTCCAGCTGTTGCCGTTTACAACCCATCAACACATCTCGCGTCAAGCTAAAACAAACTTAACCTCGTCAAACGTGTGGGTCATTTTCTTTGAGAGAGATTAAACGGTTATTACAATATCAGCCTCAACGTAGTCTCAACAACTGTTGGATGGATCGCCATGAAATTTGGTTCAGATATTCGTGTCCTTCATCGGGGTGAAGTGTAACGATTTTGGGACACCTGACGTTTTCCGCACAAAGCTCTTTACAACAAACAAAGTAAAGAATACAGAGATGCGGAATCAGACTGTGGCAGGGGATTTTGGAGAACAGCTAGGAGTCGCAGGTGGACGCCAACAAAGGATGTACGAAAGATCAGACGGCCGTGATTGAGCACTAGGCAGCTTAACGATAGCTTCTTGCTAATGTCATTTCTTAATTTGCACCGTTTGGGACTAGCGCTTTCCATTGCAAACGTGTAATTATCTCAGTTTTATCTTGTATTGAGAATTTTTGCAACAAATAGAGTAATAATACGCATCATATATCATCATTGGACATATAACTCAACTTCCTGGTTAGTGTGTTCTTAGTACGTAGAAAAATGCCTGGATCTTTTAAACCGTGTGTAATCCTAAACCTTGTGCATGTGTTGGGTTCACGTTATCTCCACCACATATTCCTCCTCCCCACGCCAACAAGAACATGATCCCTCACCACCTTCTCACCTGTGAGTTGGAGTAACCGAGGCCAAGCTGCACCGCACCTCTGCCGGGAACTGAACCCGGGCCTCCACGGTGGGCAGGCACACATGCGTCACTCACACACTTTGTCTTACTAGCTGCCCAACAAAAACACCGAGCACCAAGCGTCTCTGTGGGTTTCTGCTCCATCAAAATCCCAAATCTACTGTGTAACGGCTTCGGTGAAGAAGCCCTAAGATTTTGGACGCCGTTGCGGTTTCACGTCGGGCACCGCTCCGCTCGCCCTCTAATTGTATGACGAGGCGCTCGGTGCCACAAGCAGTGGTTTGAAACTTCTCTTCCAGCTTGGGCCGATTTTCAAAGCCAAAGTTCAGTGGGTGTCGATGCCAGAAGAAACGAGGCGGCGGTCTGGCAGAAAGAGAAACATAATGTTTGCCCAGCGGTGCAAACACAACGAGGGATCTCCCTCCTTCTTCCAGATGGGGTTGGAGAGCCCGCTGCTATTCTTGCACCAGTTAAATGAGGTTAAAATGTTGGTATTTTTATGGTTCTGCCTCCCCCTCCTCTTCCACTGTCCTTCCCCCTCCTGTTGTGGTAACTGAGGCCTTGAAGTTGGCCGTACTGATGTTTGATTATTATTGTTGGCCAGCGAGGTGATTCATTCTTTGTGCTGGATGTGTTTGGGAGAGAACAGAGGTGCAAGCCATGGAGTTAGCATCTCGGTGATAGAAGCGTGACGGCTGCTGGCCTCACAGACCTGCCAATAGTTTAACACTGACACTTCAGTCTCTGCAGGCTTTCTCACCTTTCCACCTTCACCCTCTCTCTCTCCAAACACAACTTTCTCTTCTCTTTTTTCCCCCTCTTGTTTAAAACAGAATTTAAAATCATTACTGCATTAATTTGGATGTCTTGGAAACTCTAAGCACATTAATGTGTGTACCATTAAGTTTGAGAAACACTACCACTAATATGTGAGATCCAGGCTGTTGGCGTCTTTAACTTACAAAATGTGAATAAATCGACCCTGATCATATTCCCCTTCTTCTCCAGGAGCCTCCAGGAGGTGGACGCGTGTTCTCGGGGATCCAGCCGACCGGGGTGCCCCACCTGGGCAACTACCTGGGCGCCCTGGAGAACTGGGTGGGCCTGCAGAGCCAGTATCCCTCGGTGCTCTACAGCATCGTGGATCTGCACTCCATCACACAGCCTCAGGACCCGGCACAACTCAGGAGCAACATCCTGGACATGGCGGCCAGCCTGCTGGCCTGCGGCATCGACCCAGAGAGGGCGATACTCTTCCAGCAGTCTCAGGTGGGCAGAAGAGGGAGGGAGGGAGGGAGGAAGGACTGGAGGGAGGGAGGGAGGGAGGATGGATGGATGTCTGCTGTGTTTCATTACAAGCTAGAATTTGTGTGTGTCCACAACAGGATTTTCTTTACCTGTTGCCTGATTTTTGTTTCTGTTGCTACACTGGAAATATTAAGACGATTATCGGCCTAATATAAAAATCGACATGTTCTTTTTATACCTATTCTTGATAGACTGTATATGAGAATGTGACGTGAAGCATCCCCTGCTTTATGGTCTGTTTGACTCTAAATGGACCATAATGTACTAAATGAACATCATGCTGTATTGAAGAAGACTTGAAACTAGAGATTGAGACCATAAACTCATGTTTACAATGTTTACTGAGGTAATAAATCAAGAGAGAAGTAGAGTCATTTTATCATAGACTTCTATACAACCAGAGGAGTCGCCCCCTGGTGGACACTAGAGAGAATGCAAGTTTTAAGACTTCACTCGGCAGAACCGGAGGTTTCCGCCTCCTCTGCGCTGACGGCGTGGCAATTTTGTTTTCGGGGTTGTCCGTCAGTCAGTGGTCAAAAGGTTTGGCGTTTTTGGACATAACTCAAAAATTTATATGCTAAATCTGTAAATGTTAAAATAATTAACCATAGATTTGTTTCTACTACAAAATATTATCATGCATGCTCCTTAATTTATCTTCTCTAATCAGAGATTTCAATTTATTTGCAATATATGAGTGCATCATAAGTGTGAATATAAACTCCTTTCTTGCAAAGTAAGATTTAAAATCATATATGAATGCCTGACACATGCATAATGTGCTCACACATTTATTTCACATGTTTGCTGTGGTTATTGAACAAAACATCAACATGATGAATTCTGCGGTGGACTTAATGTGTGTGTGTGTACATGGTTTTTAAAAAGGCAGCTTCTGGTCTCTTTTCAATATTTTCATCTAGTCATTCGGCTGTTTGTTTTACTGCTGTCCACTCTGCTGTAGTGTTTACCTGTTGGGCTTGCACCCAAAACGCTTATTTGATTCGCTCCTGATTCTTATCTCCACTGTAAATACACAGGGGCCATAAAAACACGTGAAGCTATTAAACATGAAATTAAGTCCGGCTTCGGCCACATGAAGGAGGTGAGAAGGAGAAGGACGTTCAGTGAGGACGGAGAGAGAAATCAGAACAGCTGGTTGATTCTCTTCTGACACGGTGTGTGTTTTCTTACTCACAGGTTTAGAAGTTGAAGTGTGTGTGTGTGTGTGTGTGTGTGTGTGAAAGAGTTCAATCCATCTGTGTTTCTCTGCCCCCCCCCCTACACATACTCTCACACACAGTCCTATTTTTATTCCCGTTTAGCTTCATGCCACATAACTTGGCAGCGAGGCGACCCTCCTGTTGAACACGCCTGCTCCACATGTAAAAACACAACGGCTGCCCAAAGAAAATACTCCACTTCATTGACGAAAACAGAGCAGATCTAGTGAGCGGTATGAAAAACGTACAGCGGTTCGTATTATATCTTACTAAAAATATTTTTTAAAAGATACTGTTAGGTTTTATGCAACAAAACTACTTAGTTGGGTTTAGGAAAAGTTCGCAACATATTTGGTTAGGTTCAGGAAAAGATCGTGAAATACTTCGTTGGGGTTTGGAAAAGATCGTGAAATACTTTTTTAGGTTTAGGAAAAGATCGTGAAATACTTGGTTAGGAAAAGATTGTGAAATACTTCGTTGGGGTTTGGAAAAGATCGTGAAATACTTCGTTAGGTTCAGGAAAAGATCGTGAAATACTAAGTTAGGTTTTGGAAAAGATCGTGAAATACTTGGTTAGGTTTAGGAAAATATCGTGAAATACTTGGTTAGGGTTAGGAAAAGATCATGAAATACTTGGTTAGGTTTAGGAAAATATCGTGAAATACTTGGTTAGGTTTAGGAAAATATCGTGAATTATTTGGTTAGGTTTAGGAAAAGATCGTGAAATACTTGGTTAGGTTTAGGAAAACATCGTGAAATACTTGGTTAGGTTTAGAAAAAGATCGTGAAATACTTGGTTAGGTTTAGGAAAAGATCGTGACATACTTACATACAAATTGCTTTTGTGCGATAGCTACATATTACAGCGCATTCATTTACGTAGGTATAGCTACGAACGCTCTGTGAGAACAGCTTGCAAAAATGAAGTGAACAAATCGGCAGATCGGTTAATCCTCTGGGTTTTTACTGACTCATCGAGGAGAGATTCACTGTCCTCTAGTTGTTGCTGCATGATAACTCGCCATCAGTGTAAAGCCCATGAGATCTGAAACATCAGCATATCTCTTGTTGCAGTGCCTTCTTTCACCAGCAGCATGAATGGAGGACTTGTGGAGTTTTATTGCTCTTCTTCTTCTGCACTCTCATCCACATCTGTCCCATGTCTTGTCTCTTAGTGTGTAATGAACACCGGCCCCCTACATGTTAGCCGAAATCCTGGTTTATGTCCCCGCTGTCTGGGTGTTGATGTCACGCTGACTAGAATGCTTTTCAAGCAGCAAGAGAAAGACACGATGGCAATAGAGCCAGCGTCCATAAACTTTAATCTGCAGGATATTTCCTCCATCCTCTCTCTCTCTCTCTCTCTCTGTCTCTCTCTCTCTCTCTCTCACATGATTTATTTATTTTTCAGCCTCCATAAAAGCGGATATGTTGGAGTTAATGTACCGCTGCCTCATGCACAAGCTACAGTACATTAACATTCACCTTTTCATTGCTTCACAACATGTTGATTTATACGACCACATGCAACACTGTTTTATTAATTAAACTAAAAGTCAAGAAAAAGGAATCTATCACCATCCTGGAAGCAAAAACGGTGAAAGCAGATGATGATGTCTGAGCTCAAGGGATGGATCTGTTTTTGTAGCTGATATCTGACTTTCCTCCAAATAATAAGCATCAGTGAATTTAACTAATAAACCCCAATGTGACCACGGCTGATTCAAAATCCAGGATTGTTTCATGTCGATGTCATTTATGCCCCAACAATTCACACAAACATGGAAAAAGAGAAATGTTGTTGTCGCGAGAGTCAATAATATTTAACAAAACGTCTTTGAAAACAATTTCTCATCCATATTCATCCTTATTCTCTCTTTAAGAAGTACAAAATTAAGAATTTAAATCAACATTTTCGCAAAGTAAGTGTTTGTTCTGAATCAGCTCTGTTAATATCAGGAGATGCATAATAGAGACTCGTTTTTATTGTAAACTAACCGGTGAACACAGGTGTGAGCGGCTGCACCTGTCTGACAGAAGGCTGGAGGAGACGCAGTACTCCTCTCTGCCACTCGGAGGCGCTACAGCGTCGCCCTCCTCTGGTCTCTGAGACCTCTCACCATGTTTGTTTGTGATGTTGTCTTCTTCTTCTCTCTCTGATGCTTCATCAACTAAATATAGTACAACACACAGAATACATATGTATGTAATATGCACATATTATTTGTCCATTGTATATATTATTACTCGCCTCACACAGACCAACAGTCATAGTGTAAATAATGTAATATAACCACTCGATGGTTATCACTTGTTCTTACCCAGCATGCAGCAGTGGTGTGTTTACTGTTTGTCTTATGTTGTAGTAAAGATTTCACTTCCTGTACACAGATCTGATTTTGTCCAACTTTGAGTTTCTAATTGTCAAAAGATTTGTTGATGCTTCTGAGTTAATAACTCTGATCTCAAGTAAATATGATGCGTTAGTGAAGCGTTATATTAGAGAGTCAAATATGAACGATCCAAACAAGGTCGGAACTGCATGAGACTTTCATGGTACCAGAACCCTTCTTGTTCTTCTCCTCTTCCTTCTTCTCCTTCCTCTTCTTTCCTCATCCTTCTCCTCTTTCTTCTTTTTATCCTCCTTCTTCCTCTCCTCCTTATTCTCTTTCATGTTCTTCTTCCTCTTCTTCTTCATCATGCCCCCTAAGAGAACAGAATTATAACAACCAACATAAACTGTAGCAGCCACTCTTCTGCCGTCTGTACCTTTTAACTCAAACACTCATAAATAACTCAGAATATCAAATGTACAATATATGAAAACCAAGTTTATTTCTGTCACAACTCTCGATCCAAAGAGAACTGAACCAGGACCGGACCTCGACATGTGACCCAGTGAAACACGTGTTATCATCTGGGACGTGATGTTAATGTGTGTGTCTGTGTTCTCCTCTCTGTGGACTCTGCAGGTACCCGAGCACGCTGAGCTCTCCTGGATCCTCGGCTGTCTGACCAGCATGCCCCGCCTCCGACACCTGCCGCAGTGGAAGGTGAGACTCTCCAGAGTTCATGCAGCATTCACTGACACCTTAAATAATCAGTGAGGAGGTGCAGAAGCAGAAAAGTATTTCTGTAGCTCTTGGTGTCTTATGAATCTGTGATTCAGAAGCAACACTTTATTTTCTTATTTCATATAATCCTTCTATATTTCTGTGTTGCGAGTTCATTGACTTGATTAGTGAACATATTTAAATGTGATTATAAGAATCACTGTTTCATCTGGTGGCAAATGTCACATGAACTCGTCTGTACGCCGGTTTTCTGAGAATCGATGGTAAAAGAGGAAATGAATGAATCCTTTCCTCTTCTGTCTTTGCTTGTTTTTAGTTTTTATCTCAACGTCTCTTCCTTTGCTCTGTGTTTTCCTCAGATGAAGAGCAAACCAAAGAATGAAGGCAGTGTTGGTCTCTACACATATCCGGTCCTCCAGGCCGCCGACATTCTCCTCTACAAGTGAGTGTGTGTGTGTGTGTGTGTGTGTGTTTGTGTTCAGAAACATTTTGCTGTTGCATCTTCTAATGCCAGATTGAGAATCATTTGGCTTCATGCAGCAACATTCCCTCAAATAAAACACGGCAGCGGGACAGAAAAGCATGTTTTCTTTAAACAATCGGCAAAACAACACCGTTTATCACAGCCACGAGCTGTAGAAAGTCTCATATTCATCAGATTGTCATCTTTCCGAGGGTCCTCAAACACATGTGTGAGGAACGCTTCCTTCAGAATCATATCAACTCCAGTAGATATGTGAAAAGAGACGATAATATTATATTATATCGTATCGGGAGGCAGAAACACCGATTCTTTAAAACCTGTACTAATAAAACCAAAACCATCTCCTCCTCAACATGTTTCTATGGGGTTTGTGTGAGTCAGACCTGTAATACTCGTTAAAATATCTAAAATACAGTAACTAAAGCTGGTTTATTTGGGTTTCTGACGTATCAGAGAAACATTAAGATGACTTAATCTCATCCAGCGTGTCTACTTCATCAAACAGAAAGAATCGTATTTCCTGCGCAGCAGAGAAAGGTTCTGGGTTTTATTAAAGATGAAATTCATAAATCACTTTGCGGTTGACGGTTGCAAATCCGACCGGATGAGAGCTCCAGCTTTGACTCCCCAGCGTCTCCACTGCTGCGTCTCGCTGTGTCTTTGAACGCACTGCGCTGACGAGGCTCACGTTGGTCCTTCTGGGTTCTTCGTCTCTTCAGGTCCACTCACGTCCCCGTCGGAGAGGACCAGGTCCAGCATTTGGAGCTGGCTCAGGATCTGGCTCGCATCTTCAACCACCGCTACGGAGACCTGTTCCCTGAACCCGCCGCCCTGCTCAGTAAGGGGGGACACACACACACACACACACACACACACACACACACACACACTAGGTTTTAAGATATTAAAGCAGATCTGTGATCGGTTAGAGTGTTCAGTCTCTTTCCATGTTTGTTTTTATGTGCGTGTTCAGCAGACGGTGAATCGTCTCACTGAGTCAGTTTCAGCAGCTGTTTTAATAACGAGTCATTTTATTATTATTTTATTTCTCCGGACTGAAGCTCTAATCTGTGAGATGTGCACATTAACATGCGTGTGACTGTGATTTGTGAATTAAATACTTTTTGTTCGTAACTGATCCGATAACACAAGTGAACAAACTGCTGCCGTCTGAATATTTCATTCAGTTTTCATATAAAACGTGTCTGAATGTGGAAACTAGAAGAAGTCGATCACTTATTCTTTGCTCGAGTTAAAACCAAACAAACCTTTATGATATTTTAAAGCGGATGATATGCATTAGAACCAAGGTTACTGTCATGTTTATTGATCTCATTCATTATTTTTATCTCCATGGGATTATCTCCTTTTCTTGGTGATGTCTTCATCTTCTTTGGTTTTGCCGCTGTGAGGATAAGCGCCCCGGCGTTTCATGTCTGAGCTCCTCTTGGTCCAGGTCGACGGTTTCTTTTCTTTCTCGTCCCGCTGTAGAGACGCACGAGCTGCAGCTTGTTGTTTAAAACCAGCCGATCTGTTACTGACTGTGAGAAGCAGGTTTTCACCCTGAAACAGGTGAATACCAGTCTGAGCCTTCTGATACCTCCAGCACCTTATTTAAGATAAATCCAGCTGAATGGTTATTATCCTGCAGTTAACCATGAAAGTAACATATCTGCATTAAACAATATCTATATATTCAGTATAAAGCTGCTTCCTGCTTCTATATGCCTGAACAGCATCTGTGGTTTGAGGTTGCCACATAATTCTAGTTTTATTTTGAAATGCTAGCTCTGTGATTTCCAGTTGGTGTTCACACATGGCGAACATGTTCAGAGACCCCCCCCCCCCCCTTCTCTCTGCTTCATCCTCCCTGATTATCACATTCATAAAAGCACAAAGTGAAGTCAGTCATGTGTGCAGTGCAGCTTTGTTTAGAGAAACACGTCCCTCCTCTTGTATCAGAGTAATAGAGTGATAATGGATCTGGTGACTTCAGGGCTTCATGTGTGCACTTTCTGCCTCAAACTGGGTCTCATCTTCATCTCTCGTCTCTGGCAAAGTCACCACCTTCTCTTAGGAACCAAAGACTCGTCTTTCTTTAAGTTGCCTGAAATAAAGACGTCTCTCGGGTGATAAACAGGATGTGGCACGAGGGACGGGTGTGGACTGTAGTTTGGGGGAAAAAGAGTCCGAGCTTTTGCAAAATGGCGGAAGGATGAGGGGGGGGGGGGGGATGAAAGGAAATCCCGGCTCCTGCAGTCTGCTCATCACTTCACACCGAGATACGTCTGCTTCACACACACACACCAGGCAGCTGTAATGAAACTATAATTCTTCATTCTTTCCTGCACAAAGACTCGTTTCATCGTTTCTCTCCGGCTGACGATGAACTAGATTCAAACCCTGAATGTTCCTCGTGTACTTTGTCTTAAAGGGTCCCGTTGGTGTTTTTTAACCCGTGTTTTAATGTCTGAGTAATGAACAATTCATTTAATTGTTCATTACGTAGACTGTTTATAAGAAGTGGACGTAGTCATCGTGACGTCTCCCGTTGGTTTGTGGCCGTTTTGAAGCCTCGAGTTCGATAATTTCACCGTCGCCATCTTGAATTACGGTCGTCGCCATGTTGTTTTTTTCGCAACCGATAAACAGGAAGTGACCATATTAGTTGTGTTTTTAATATTCTTTCTCTCATCATATTAATCATTTCCTCGGTCTGATCTCCTCCCTCAGGTTCTACACGAAAGGTCAAGTCCCTCCGCGACCCTTCCGCCAAAATGTCCAAATCCGACCCCCAAGCGATGGCGACGATCACCATCACCGACTCCCCCGACGACATCGCCCTCAAGGTCCGCCGCGCCGTCACCGACTTCACCTCCGAGGTCACCTTCGACCCGGAGACGCGGCCCGGCGTGTCCAACCTGGTGACCATCCACGCCGCCATGGAGGCGATCGACGTGGAGGAGGCGGTGCTCCGGGCCCGAGGGATGGACACGGCAGCCTATAAGACGCTGGTCACCGAGGTCCTGATCCAGAGGTTGACGCCCATCAGGGAGGAGATCCGGAGGCTGAGGGAGGACCGGGCTCACCTGGAGGAGGTGCTGGCTCGGGGGACTTGCAGGGCTCGAGAGCTGGCGGCTCCGGTCCTCAGAGAGGTCCGACAGAGAGTGGGATTCTGCTGAGCGGACGCTTTCTATGCCACAGGATGTCCTCAGTTCTTTAATGCTGCTGATTTCAGATTTTATTCCAACGACTGTTTTCATCTCCAGAATGTTCAAGGATGTAACTTTTACTTATTTAACTGTACAATGTTCAAATGGAAGTTGGATTCAGGTCACAGGTGTTGAGCTGAAGACGAAAAACAAAACAATAAAATAGATTTTTTTCATGTTTTCCTGAGTGTGACCACTTAAACCAGATTTCTGAATACACAGTTCATCACAAGTGCTTTAGAAAGACAAATCAAGTGAGATCTTTGAGAATACAAATTAATAAAACTCCTACAGATATACAGAACATAATATTTGGTCTCAGACAGATGCAGTAATACAGGCACAGTTAAACGCTGAAGAGTGAAAATACTTCAGTGTCTTTACCTACTGGACCGTGTGTGTTGTGTATATGAGCAATGAAACTATGAGAGAGAAGACTGAAGAGGTTCTGTGTTGTGACATGAGATCATTGAAGATGATCGATGCGTATAAAAGTAATAATATCACAGAGAGTAGAAATACTCTGTTACATGTGAAGGTCCTGCAAATGTTATCCAAGTAAAAGGATAAAAGTATCTGCATCAAAATATACTTAAAGTACCAAAAGTAAAAGTTCTCAATGTGCAGAATGTTATATTTTATTATATTGGATTATAATTATTGATCCATAAATGTGTTCATCACTTTGTTACAGCTGGTAAAGATGGAGCTGATTTTAACTACTTCATATACTGCTGGCTTGTTTGATTTAAATGATATCGTGATTTATTAGTTGATTTATATTTTGTGTAAAAGAAACTGCAGCCTTAAAGTTACTACGAGGAACTTTCATGTAGTGTTGGTTCTGTTGGCCCCTGTGGACTAAAGCTGTGTCTCTGAGCACCGGAGTCCCTTTAGAAACCTCTAAAGGTCCGACAGTCTGCTCCTCTCAGTCTTTATTTTAAAGCTCATTCTGTTCTCTGCATCACTTTCTGTAATTGAAAATGTACTTCTCTCTACTCCTTTAATAAGCCTGCACACACACACACACACACGCGCGCTATGGAGGAGGCCCGTGCTGAGGTTTTTTCCATCCCGGTGTTTACCTGGGATCAGACCGGTGTATCCTCGCTCCGTTTATTTCCCTTTGGTCCTGCTTTTTTTATCCTGTTGGCACGCGCAGATGACCGAGTATAAATACAACTGTATAGACGACACACACACACACACACACACACACACACACACAGCACCAGGCTGTAAATCACTGCGACCCGCATTATGACAACGTGAGGCCGCTGTGACACCGGAGGTGTAATGAGAAGGTTTAATGTGAGCGCGACACCGTCACTGAACCGTTTTACGCGCGGAGGTAAAAGCTTTAATAGATCGGTAATAACTGTAGTTTTTTAAAGAGATGGAGGTGAATGGAAACACCTCAGTCCGGATCGAGAAGAAGTAAACAAACATGTTGTCGCGAGCTGAAGGAAACTATAAACCTCGAAGCTCTTAACCTTCAGACATCAACGTGTTGCTGTGTGTCAAAGCACTTTTAGAACTTTTATTACTAATTTATCAGCATTTTTATATCGCACAGTGATGACATCATGAAAAGTGTTTCCTAAAAATGTTGCACATTTAGTATGTGTAGGATATATATAGCAGCAATTCAGTGTATTTTCAGAAAATCTTTATTTTTCCGTCTTTTTATTATATATTTTTTATATTAGATTTAAAAAATATATGTATTCATACTATTTGTTTATATTAGAATTGTTTCATTTTATTCTATTTATTCATTTATATTTCTGGCGCTGAGTGGAGAAGTTTAGTAGAAGAAGAGAATAAAAACACGCACATCTAAGATCAGTGTCTCATAATAATATTGTATTTATTTACTAAGATGGTTTTCTAGTAATTTTCATAACGTTCATTTAAGAGTCGTTACGGTATTGGACTTCATAAATGTTCAAACAGCAGAGTTTTGGTGGAGAACGTTAAAGCTCACATTTACTGAAAATGATCCGGAAATAAACTCTTTTGATGATATATGTATCATATATATATATATATATGATATATATATATATATATATATATATATATATATATATCATATATATATATATCATATATATATCTATATATATATATATATATGATATATATATCTATATATATATCATATATATATATATCATATATATATCTATATATATATCATATGATATATATATATATATCTATGATATATATATGATGCATATATCATATATATATATATATATATATATATCATATGATATATATATATGATATATATATATATTTTTAAATGTAATCAGCTGTTATAAGCTGCTGCTTTGCTTAATGCTGCAACAATATGAGGAATGATCTGAATTAAAAACTATTTTTCTGACAACACAAAAAATGCACAGAATGGAGTTATTTTATATTTTCATTATTTTTATTCCGAGAGGGCTAAACTTAGTCTTATTAAAATATAACTTTCATTTTTGTGTTTACTGAATTATAATCTTGACTTAATCTCCATAACACTTTAATGCTCAAAGAAAACTCAAACTGTTATAAATAATGTATTCTTGTCGATGTCGTCACACAATCATTCTATTTATTTCCTGCTTTGTTTGTTTCTCTCAGTCTTTCACCCTTAAAAACAAAGCTCTCTGTCGCGCGTCCTCTCGCCACGCGAGGCTTCAGAGGATGAACTCTGACCTCTCTGTTTGGGATCAAACAGGAGACAAAATGCACGATTTCAAACTCTCATTTTAGTTCTTCTTTTTGTATTTTTTGCGTAAATAAAAGAGCGTCCGGTGAAGGTGAGGATGTGTACACGCGGGCCCAACACACACTCACACACACACTCACACACATCTTCCCGGTGCCGCTGCAGTTGCTCGCTGTATTCAGCGTCGTTGGCTCGAGGCGGAAAGGTGCTGAAACAGCCGGAGAGCTGCTGTCACTTTGGATGCTTTACCCCCGGGGGTCACGCGGGGTCAAACGCTTTCTTTCACTAATTGAATATTAACAGGTCACGTGTCCGCCTGCCCTCCACGTGCCCGTCTGGTGGGAATGAAGTCAGAAAACCAAATCTGGACGCGTTTATTTTGCGCAAAGAAGACCAAAAACAGAACAAATCTGGGTAGAAAAATGTGTTTTTGGCGTCAAAATGTAAAATAATCATCGTAAGATAAATCATAAAGTATTTGAACGCGTTGATCCTCATCTAAATGTCCCGGATGTGGAGGTCTGATTGGAAAGCCTCTCGCGCTTCACTGAGATGCCGTCGGATCCAAACTGCAAACAGTTGGTTTTAGTTTTTACTGCTCGTGTTTAACGACTTTCCTCCCGCAGGGATCCAAAGCCATCGTCGCGCGTGCACGTAGAATATTTACTTGTTTACGCGTAAAATTCATCCAACATCTTAAAATATAAAAAGACAACAATTATCTCCGGCTTGTAGTTCTGTAAATTACAATACAATTATATTAAAATAAGTTAAAACTCGTAATTTCTCCCTAAGTATCTGATTTTATATTAAATAATTAGTTTTCAGCTGAAAAACTTAAAATACTGCCTCGTTCTCTGCTCATAATGACGTCAGTTTACGTAGAAGCTGATGAGAAGTTACGCACTAAATTCATATTTCCATATAACGTAAAGTGCGTCAGAATGAATGTATTTGTTTCAGTAAAGTGTTTCGTTTTTTACACTAAATTATGTGTTTTTAAATCTGTCTCTTAATTATGTTTTATCTTTCATAACTTTCTTGCTGAGTAATAATCCACGCGCGCGCTCTAATGAGTGTTTTAGAGATGAGGAATGAAGCTCGTGACCTTTTGGAAAGCTGCTTTTTTCAGAAGCAGCAGTAACAAACAGATCAACACCTTCTGCACGTTAAACCGACAGCAGCGTGGTGCACGGTATTCTCCTCCGTACACACACACACACACACACACACACACACACACACACACACAATAAATAAAGGCAGATATCTGTTATTTGCCGCTGACGGAAGATGTGTGAACTAGTTCTTGAGCCGCTTGTTCTCTTCCTGCAGACGGATCAGACGCACGAGCTGTTTTTAAAAAGCGATGATTGATCGATAGAAAGTTTTTATCTGAGTTTCAAAAGCTGCAACAAAATGAGCTGCCTGTTTTATTATTATGCATTATTTATTATGATGTTAGTAGTATTAGAGTATAACAGCCTGCTGAGACAAATGTGTGATTTATGATATTGAGGAATATAATCTAATTGACTTCATATTCACTTAGTTATTATTATTCTATTTAGTATTTATTAGGAGTATGCTCTATATGTACTTGCTATTTATAATAACTCGTCTTTGCTTTAGACCACAGTAAACATATTTTAGTTTTTACTTCAACAGAAATATTAAACCTTTGTTTTTTTATGAAATAGTTGGTTAGAAGTTAATCGAATATTTGTCCTCATTGGGTTCAGAGTGAAATTATATTCTATGGTCATTCTCCTTAATTATTGTTTTAATGTGTTCGAGTAAAATTAATTAATTAGCATTTACTTTATTTTGTGCAATGTATGTTAAATAGAGTAAACAGTTGATTTATCTGTTTATTATATTAGTCTACATTATCATTATTTTGTTGTTATAATTCTACATTTACGATCTATAATCTCTTCATCTCCTCCTGATAAACTGAGTGAACACTCCACTTTATTGTCTGATCATAGTTTCTGTTCTGAACCGTTTCCCTCGCTGAACTCCTCGTTCCTCCTCGTGTCAGTCTGAGATCAGCCCACCTGTGCTGCCTCGGCTCCACGCGGCCTCCTCACCTGTGATGTGACCACAATCCTCCCAAAGAAGAGATGAGAAGGACTTTGGGTTCCTCGGCCTCGGCGGACAGACCCGGACCTGGACGATGAAGCTTCAGAGGAGTGAAGCTGAGAGAGACACCGAGATGTCAGGTCAATAAATACATCATTCAATAACTCAAACTGACACCGTTTTATTATTGTATTATTATGTTTTGCAGGAAAATGTTCATCCAATGAGAGTAAATATAATAAGTATATTTCTCTACATTGTGGAGTCAGTTCATCAGTCCGGATGACGGCTCCTCTTCCAGGACGCACGTCTCCCTCCGCCGCCATTGGACGAAGCACTCCGTCTCGCTGTCTCTCCTCACTTCCCATTGGACCGCTGGTTGTTTGACAGACTGCGCGTTCGCGAGGGCCGGCCCCCTCTGCGCCTGGAGGGGGAAAAAATAAAAAACTCCCCCCAGAAGTGAGTATCAATCAGCGAGAAGTTCGGGGGGACAGAGAGAGAAAAAGAAAGACGCGGAGAGGAAGGACGGAGAGACGCGCGGACCGCATCACAAAAAACACCGGACTCGATCTCACGCGCAGCCAGGATGGCACAGCGGGCCGTCAAAAGTTTCACGCGGCGTTTCTAGTCACAGTTGGGATTACTTTGGACACTTGGTGAGTTTGCGCGGCGCTGTAAACACTGACGTTTGCATTATTTTATTTTGGTTTTTCACCGTTTTTTGATCACTGCGTTGGACGCACGGAGAGAGTTTTTTTCGACAAGTCTCCCCCCCCTCCCCCCCGATTCGGGTGGATTTGATAGAAATGAGTGAGAGGAGGCGATCTGCCGCAGCTCTGAGCTCGAGAGCCCACGCTTTTTCCGTGGAAGCCCTGATCGGCTCCAACAAGAAGAGGAAGCTGCGGGGCTGGGAGGAGAAGGAGCTGGAGTTGTCCATGGAGAGCCTCGCCGCGGACGGAGAGGACCCGGCGCACTGTCTGGATATGGACCCGGGTCAGTGCGCAGACATGCACCACACCGCTTTAACAAAACAAAAATGTCCGGTTGTTTCACTGCAGCGCAGCGCGACGAGTCAAAACATGGCTCCACGTTCGGTGACCCGACACGGCACGTAGCTGTAGAGGCGCCGTTCCACAAAGAGGAGGGAGAACGTCTGTCAGGAATATGACACAATACGCATCAAGAAAGAGTTCTTTCAAACTAATTCAAACTAGATTTTAGGACTCAAAGTGAGGCTCAGTGGTTTAGTCCAGGTTTTAAACCCGGACTGCTGGAACCCACATCATCTATAAGTGACATAACAACAATGCGAGTCAAAGCGTAAAGTGGAGCTGCTGTCAGTTTGGCTGCTGGAGGCCTCGGCTTGTTGTTCTGTCATGAAGTAAATAAAGTCTTCCAATGAGTTTCACTCTCAGACAAACAGATTCCAGACTCCTTCAATTACAATATCCGCTAAGAAACCAAATCCCTGCGCAGAATTGCGAATAACTTTGCACTAAAACCCTCATTGCACCACGCGCACAAACATCTAACATTTCTCAGGTGTGAGAAATATAAATGAGAAATTAAAGATTTCATCTTTCGTGAAAATCTGAGTAAATATGTTTTGTTTGGAGATCAACAACCATCAAACCTCCGCGTGAGTCGAACTACTGCGGAAGAGGAAACGTGTACATCACAAAAATACAAAGACGTTATATTTAAGAGGATCTTTTTATTGAAGTAGAATAAATTACTAATTGTAGAAATCTAGATGAAAAAGTGTTATTATTTAGTTTCTGTTTGCTATTTTAATAACAAACATGAGATAAGGCCTCTTTTTGCAACAACCACACATTTTATGTTCGCAGTTGATTTATATCTTTACATTTTAAGTCACGGCCATCTGCCTCAACTTAAACGTAAATTTATTTTTTAGCATATCAATTATTATATTACTCCATACTGTGAATTAATAACATGTCTGCTGCGTGTTTAGATTTCAGGGTTTAGAAGATAAAGCTGCTTCGTCTTTACGCTTCTACGAGACGTTTCACACTGACGGACACTAACTCGTCCTTGTGACATGAAATTTAGTTTTAAAACCCAGATGATGAAGTTCAGTCGTCTTCAAAACATTATTAAATTTGGTGAATGACAATGAATGATCCTCGTGAATATTATAACCCTTATATTTAATTTGTCTTTAAATGTAAAGATCCCAGCAGGGCTCGTTACATCTCTGTATAATGTAGAGACAGAAGTGAAGCTCTCTGCTTCAGACAGTCTGAGACGCTGAGCACGCGGCCCGCTGCAGTCTGACCTCCGGGGCGCCGTGACGCACCGAAACCGCTCGTGATAGAAATGCAAAACTTAGAAACAATAGAAAAACTATAAGTTAAAATAATTGTCCAGCAGGAGGAGGGAGATTGAGTCTGTCACGGGGAGCTTGTTGTTGTTGACGGTAAACGGTCTGCTGTGCAGCCAATGAGGGAGCTGAGACTAAACGTTGATTACAGCGTTGCTAATGTCAACCAGCTTGTTTAAAAAAGGGCAACGATTATCCGGGAAAATTAAATCGCAGACGTCCTCCTGTTCATCGTCTCTGCAGGCTTTTGTGTCAGAGAGTTTTTAGGATTTGTGGCTCAATTACAGACCCCCCCTCCTTCTCCTGGTCCCACTCATTAGCAGGCGGGTTCCTGGCAGGTTCAGCGGGGTCCTGTTCGGGTGCTAAAGCCTCCGCTTTGGCGCGTCGAGCGGCGGTGACCGAGAACAGCGAGTCTCTGTGGTCAGATTATGTGGTTTAGAGGAATCCTTAACGGAGTGATTTTTTATTTTTACTCAGCTGCAGGCGAGGCTGGAAGCCGGCTGGTCGTATAACACGTTTATTAGCCTCAAAGACACAAGGGCAGGACTGAGCGCGGGCCTAAACCACGAGGCTCCATTTAACGGCTCAATGTTCAGTCAGCGCAGAGGAAAAAAAAGTGGTTTAGTTAGACCTCCAGAAACAACCACATGTCCGTAATATTTACCATTTAAGACACGAATTCACAAGAAGAACTACATCTAGTGTAACTTGATATTTAATTACAAAAAGGCCTGACCCAAACCATGCCATTTAAGGTGGCACTTTTCACTTTTACGCACAGATTACGCAAAGAGGTAACTCATTACAAACACCAGAATCCTTAGTAGGCATCTGTTAATTTGTATCCATCACGACTACTGCACGATAATAAACTAATACTGATACTAAAATGACCCAAACGTTGAGTCATTTCTCATTGCAGGCTGATGAAAGAGACGTGTGCGTGAAGTTGTTACTGCATTGGTGAGGAAGCAGGTGTGATGATTGAGTTACTCACTGATTACGACACGTTGCTTCTGTCCACGTCAGCAATCTGCTACGACTTCATTAAACGCATCAACTTCCATTTTCACGATAAATGCAAAATAACAGCTTCACTCTCCAATGTGTTAACCTCCTAAACCTTTTTAATTTGCTCTCAGAATCTATAAAACACGCGCTGTTATGAGCATCACGCTGCATTCTGTGTCCCGATGTGGAGCTCATGGAAGAGAGGATACTGTTTTATTACTGCACCTCAAATGGAAACATCGCAGATGATACAGTTTCTCCAAATTTACGGCTGATATATTTTGTGTTTTGCATCAAAATAAACTCCTGTAGGTTTGAACATTCTTTTAAAATTATTTTTAGAATTAGAGACATCTCAGAAATAAGATATGTTAAATAATGATGAAGATTGATCACACTTTAAAAACAACCATCTCCTCACAAGATAATTTACAGATAAATAACTATTATTATAATAAATAACTACTATTATAATAGTGTCAAATTGCTCCTCAATTAAAAATAGCTACAATTTAATATATTGCAAATTATATTGATAAAAGTCGGATTTTAAAAACCTTTATGACGTCATTAATAGCACTTTTTCTTTCTGTAATGTATATATTTATATATATATATATCCCTTTAGTATAAAGTACTGCTCGTGAACTTTGACCCAGAGGACAGTTTGACAGACAACACTGACTTGATTAAATTCAGACCAATTAGTGGCCTTCAACGGATGTTAACCTCGTTTTAATGAAGCCTGGTAGGAGCTGATTGGGCCCTTAAACCGCAAGAAGTGTGTGTGTGTGTGTGTGTGTGTGTGTGTGTGTGTGTGTGAGAGAGAGGATAACCACAGCTGATGTCAGGGCAGCGTTCTGCTTAGTGGCCACATTTTTTTGTTCGACAATAAATCAATGTAATAAATTCAGGCTTTTTACAACTAAACTTTGTAACCACAACCCTTGGATTAATATTGAGTTGGTTTAATTTAATAACTTAATTAAAATCATGTTGGTTGTACTTAAACGAATCGAGTTAGTCAGGTTATAAAAGACTCGTTGACTTTAGTCAATAATGCGCTGAGAGTTGGATTTACTTATAAAGATGCATCTCAGTTGTTGCCTTCAACTAAAAGTGTTGTTCTGTGTTCGTACAGATGAATATTTATGCTCCATGCTGTGTGTTTGTCTGCCTGCATCCAGCTCCTGCTTTAGACCCGTATATACTGTATATATGTATACATGTGTGTGTGTGTGTGTGTGTGTGTGTGTGTGTGTGTGTGTGTGTGTGTGTGTGTGAGAGAGCGTTTAGTCGGCAGACTCCTGTTAGCCGGTGACTTTCCTTCTTCGGAGGCGTTTCTGCCAAAATCCTCTGGTTGCTCTCTGGAATGTGTCCGTTCCCTCCAAACAGGTTTTAGAAGCTCAGAGCAGATCCGAGGCTCAGTGAAGCTTTTCTGTGTTTGTTGCAAATATTAAAAGCATGTTTTTAGTTTTTTTTTTAAATGTTGAATGTTGTTGCTACAGTGGAAATCAACTTTAGATTATAAATCCCCAAAATCTCTGACTGATGACATTCCTTTTTTTTGCATGTTCCATATAGAAAAAGATATCTTTATAACAAATATAAGAGTTCACAGGTCAAACAAAAGTATAAATATCTGTATGACACAATTAAACAGTTTAATGTTTAACACTATGTCATTTATACAGTAGCTTACATTGTATTTAATATTAGTTCAATACTTTTAAACTCTAAAACATTGCACTTACAGAACATCAATATGTCTTAAGTAAAGTTAGAACAGACAGAAATGGACAAATATGCTTTAAGGGTTTATACTTCAAAGATTAAGATGTAAATCTGTGAGTCTAATATTTAGAAATGCAAAAACAAAAGTTCAAATATTGGTTTCAATGCCGAGATGTAAAGACAGATTTTAGTCGACATAATGTTTAAAGTGGGATGTTGATCGTACATACTGTGTTATTTATTAGACATATGCTCATGGTTTATATATAGTTTTTATTAATATCCCCGTAGTTTGGCTTTAGATGTATGGCCTGAGAGGAACTGTATTCTCGGCCTTTAAATGATCAATTAGTCACAAATGTTGAACATTAATTAGAAATGTAAAAACAAACATTGTTCTTCATTACGCCTGGTGGACGACAGTCTGAAACACTTTGAGTCAGTTTGTGTCACAGCAGACATTCTCATCCTCTCAGAAAACCTCATTCATAAGAACATCTGTGTAAAATGAAAAACAGAGGCGTGACTCTGTTTACTGTCTGTGCATTAAATCCCAAATCTCTGCTCTTCCTCTCGAATGAAGAGCAGCATCCAGCCTCACTGGCCCCCCATGTTAAGATTTACATCAGAGTGCAGGCGTATGGTTCCTGAGCTACTTCCTGTCCTCTTCCTGTAACACCAGCAGTGATAAGTGTTTTTATAGACGGTGGGGGGGCTGACTGTGTATCTGCATGTGTGGGAACAGTCTTAAGAAGCAGAAGAAGGGGAAAGTAATCATGTGTGACAGTCCTCGCTGGCTGCAGTGACACTAGAAGGATTTCCCCGAGAAGACGATGGAAAGTCTCTCTGTGGTCATTATAGTCCTCCCTCCCCCACCTCCTCCCTCCTCTCTCCCTATCTCCATCACTCCTCTCCCAGCTCCTCTTGTTTCCAGCGGCGTTGGCTCGGGCCTGCTCTGCGGCGTTTCGCCCGGGACGCTGTCCAGTCTCTCAGCAGCAGCTCAGCATTTGCATAACTGTGTTTGTGTGCCATCGGTCTGCCAAGTCGACCTCCTCGTGTCAGAGGCTCCCAATAAATAATCCGTTATTAGATTCTTACTTTGGGTGGTGGTGGTGGAGGAACTTCAGCTCCAAACTATTTCTGAGAAAAGTGAAGGAAGACGGATCATGTGGTGATCTTATGAGAGCTTTTTCCGGGCAAAGTGCAGCTTTGAGGTGTTGAGATTTGGGCGATTCGACATCCCAGCTGGAAAAACTATGATGCGTTTTTTTGATATCTGACCCCATAAGGTTTCCATTTTACTTTTGATCAACATCACACGTGTTATTTAAACGTCACAGTCAAGAAGAGTAATTCTTTGTTGAGGAATGTGTTCTGTTGAGAAGTGTTATTATTAATTGGCACAAAGAAAAATAAGTTTTGATTTTTAATTTCCTGTTTGACTCTGGATAAATAGTTCAGTTTAGGTTGTTTTGCAGTGAAGATGAATGTGTGTGGAGGACAAGATAGAAGGAAAACCTCCACTGCAAACTGCAGCTTTGTAACCCTGCAGATGTTCCTGTTATTTTGTCCACCCTGCTGTGGCAGTTAGACTGTTGGATTAAAGTGGGCTTTTGGGGGGGGCTTTTTGCACCATATTGTGCCATTATATAACTCACAGCAAAACAATCCAGATTGTTCAACAAGTGACAAGAACAATATGTGATTTTGGGTTGAACTGTCCCTTTTATAATGGAGTGAAAACGGCTGAATGTAACGGAGGCTGAGGTCATGCTGGTTCGGGTCTCAGACGGATGGAAAGCTTCCCTGTAGGTCTGGAATGGTTTCAGGATGAATGAACGGTTCTATCAGCTGTGACATCGTGACGGCGTTGATGAGTTTGAACGGGTCAGTCTGTTAAACTCGGTCCTGAAGGAGCACTTGAGGGGAAACTGGGTGAACGCTTCCCATCGACATTTTATATTTTTCTCCATCGCGTTTCAAAAGATTTTACGCAACATTTATTCTGCTTTTGACTCCGGCCCAGAACTCCACGACGAGTCGGGCCAGCGAGCCAAACTCGGCCGCGTCTCTCTCCAAGCTGCAGGTGATTTGGGAGTCAGCGCAGAGAGAACTGCTCTCCTCACTCGGGCCAAGTTTCCTGCGTAAAAAAAGCGTATATCAGCGCTGCCTTCTCATCATCTTCCTCATTTTTCTCCCCCTTCTCAGACTCGGAGGCGAGTCCCGGCTCGGACGGAGAGGGTCTGGCCGAGAGGACGTCGTGCTCCTTCGGCTCACCTGCCGAACTGGCCCCCGTTGCCTGCGAGCCGTCGCCCTCGGCCTCGGCCTCCATGGAGGAGATCCAGGTGGAGCTGCAGTGCGCAGACCTCTGGAAGCGCTTCCATGACATCGGCACGGAGATGATCATCACCAAGGCGGGCAGGTAGGCCGGGCACACGCACACACTCATTTGCTGGAAGTACCCCCAGGAGGTCTACGTGCAGCTCTGCAGCAGATTCTGGCGCACACAGACTGTGCGTAAAAGAGGCGAACTTTGACGCTTACAAAGTTTTTTCTTTTCTTTTTGTATTTGGTGAAGACAAACATAAAAGCGAGTTCTTTATAATTGCAATTAAGAGATTATTTTAAAAATATATATATATATATTTATTATGGGGTAAGATTGTGACACAAACGCATAGATTCAGCGCATGCGTAGACAGAAAATCTGCAGACGCACAAACACAAATTCGTCATTTTTACAGACACATATAGTTAGAGTTGAACACACACACACACATACACACACACACACACACACGCACACACACACCTCTGTGTTTGGAGGGTGTTAATGTGTTGCACATGCAGGCCTCTCTGTGTTGCGTTCAGGCCCTCGTGACGCGGCAGGTTCCGAACAACGAGAGCTGCTTCTAATTAATGTCCCTCGAACATGTTCCGTGTTTTTCTCGCTCAGTTCGGGCCAACAAGTCGAAACCAGAGCGCGCGCGCAAGTTGACCTGCGGAGCCTGCAGGAAAGGACCTTTTTGTGCAGCGCTCCTCTGCGCCACTAACACTTCCCCCCTCTGCTCACATCAATCCGCACCACACACATTAGCTTTAATGTACAGCTTGAACAAGGTCTTTATTATGATCGCGTAACGCTTTTGGTTCTTAGATGAAGTGAATAAACTCGGTGAGGTGAGAATATTCTTACATTAATTATTCTTACATTTAGGCTACAGCAGAAGTGAAATACTTCTGGGATCAAACGCTTCATGACTTTACTTTGTATTTAAGAACGAGGAAAAGACCGTTCAGGGCACTTTATAAAATGCATTTTCAGTAAATCTTTGTCAATTTTCTTTCCACCTCAAAGTGGTGAAGTTGTTGCTAATAACGCGTTTTATGTTTGGAATATTTCTTCTCGCAAAATGGTTAAAACATAATATGTGGTCGTGCATAAATCATTCTTATTAAAGGACGGGTTTATTTATCCAATATGTTTAAAAATATGTTTTTTTAAACTAAATTAAACTTCAGAATGTTGTTTAATTTTCAGTTAGAGAAGAGTTGTGTTTATTCATAATGTATAAAATCAGATCTAGATGTTATTTTAAAACCAGACTTTTATTGTAATTCCCCACAGTTGCAGCTCCTCCTCTCACGTCTGACTTCTCGTGTAGCGCTCCGCTCGTTACAAACTTGGTTGTTTTTTTATGAATTGGATTTAAATTGGTAATCAGCTCATAAATATAAATATAATTTTTTTTGTTGCGCTGAAACAAACGTGAAGGTGGACACGAAACGTCTTGGTGCGTGTTTCACGGCCTGCTCATAATAAGCTTGTAAATCCAGAGAAGACAGGCGAGAGAGCAGCGCTGTGCTCTCATTAGGCTGCTTCAGATTTACGAGCTTCAAATGAAACCGAGCGAAATTCAACGTTTGAAGTGCAGAACGAGGAGAGAAATAGAAATGTCCCTCAGTCACGTGCAGACTCTTCTTAGAGGTGCAGACTCGTCATGAAGGTGCAGACTCTTCTTAGAGGTGCAGACTCGTCATGAAGGTGCAGACTCTTCTTAGAGGTGCAGACTCGTCATGAAGGTGCAGACTCTTCTTAGAGGTGCAGACTCTTCATAGAGGTGCAGACTCTTCATGAAGGTGCAGACTCTTCTTAAAGGTGCAGACTCTTCTTAGAGGTGCAGACTCTTCTTAAAGGTGCAGACTCTTCATAGAGGTGCAGACTCTTCATGAAGGTGCAGACTCTTCATAAAGGTGCAGACTCTTCATGAGGTGCAGACTCTTCATAAAGGTGCAGACTCTTCATGAAGGTGCAGACTCTTCATGAAGGTGCAGACTCTTCATAGAGGTGCAGACTCTTCATGAAGGTGCAGACTCTTCTTAAAGGTGCAGACTCTTCTTAGAGGTGCAGACTCTTCTTAAAGGTGCAGACTCTTCATAGAGGTGCAGACTCTTCATGAAGGTGCAGACTCTTCATAAAGGTGCAGACTCTTCATGAGGTGCAGACTCTTCATAAAGGTGCAGACTCTTCGTGAAGGTGCAGACCCTTCTTGGAGGTGCAGACTCTTCATAGAGGTGCAGACTCTTCTTAAAGGTGCAGACTCTTCATGAAGGTGCAGACTCTTCATAGAGGTGCAGACTCTTCTTAAAGGTGCAGACTCTTCATGAAGGTGCAGACTCTTCATAGAGGTGCAGACTCTTCTTAAAGGTGCAGACTCTTCTTAAAGGTGCAGACTCTTCATGAAGGTGCAGACTCTTCATAAAGGTAGAGACTCTTCATAGAGGTGCAGGCTCTTCGTGAAGGTGCAGACTCTTCTTAAAGGTGCAGACTCTTCTTAAAGGTGCAGACTCTTCTTGATGTTGAAGACTTTTCTTTTGTTCTTTGTTTGTCTGGAATTCTTCTGGGATTTAGTGTATTTTGATAAATATATGATCTAAAAATACCTGCAGTTTAATTGGTGTGGGCATTTTAGTTTTCTTCACCTAAAAATATTTATTTCTCTGCACAAATGTTTGTTTTTATCAAAACTCTTATTATGAAAAGAAGGGAAAGACTTGCTTAAATCAAATAATCTCAGTGTCAGCAGACGTCTCAGCTCAGAAATCAGAATGTTTACGTGATTTGATTTTGTCTACTTGTTTGTTGTTTTCCTCTGAATGTGTTCAGGCTGCTTTACAACAGCTGCTGAGGTCATCAGTCTGGTTTCTGTGATTTTTAGCACACTGCTTATTTATTTGTTCATTTACGTAACAGATGGAGCGAGAGACGGATAAGTGTGACTCCCCTCTACATGTTGCCTTTTCTCCTTCAGGAGGATGTTTCCTGCCATGAGAGTAAAGGTCGCCGGTCTGGACCCTCATCAGCAGTATTACATCGCCATGGACATCGTGCCCGTGGACAACAAGAGATACAGGTACCTCATGAGTGGAAGTGAATTGCTGCGTCGGTGTCGTCCAGAACAGTTTTACATCGTAAAACCTCACTCAAGTTTTTATTTACGCTCTTTGCCTTTTAACTCCCCGTCCAACAGCAGAAACTAAACCCGGAGATTCTCCACTAACGTTCTTCTGAACCAAAATGATTTCATGTGTTTGGGTTTCGGTGAGGATTAGTGTCCCGTGAAGGTCTCGATGCTGTTTCAGGTGTTTCTCAGCGCAGAGAATCTGAGAAAACGCTGAGTTTTTGTATTTTGCACACACAGAACAAAAAAAGCAGCTTTCGGCCACTTTAGTTTGCAGGAATGTTAACAAATGCACAGCTGTACATAATGCTGTACGTAATATGCACACGCACAGTCACATATCTGCATGTAGAAATGCACGATCGAGGCCCGGACTTGTGCCGAGGCCACAGCTGAAGCACACAACTGTATGTTCCTGGATGATTCTAAGATGTCGAACCGAGCATTTTGAACCCCGTTGGATTTTTTTCTCATCTTCATGCGATTTTCTCGTGCCGTGTAAACAGGATCTGAACCGAACAAAAGATATTCATTTAGCAGATTTCTCGTAACTCCCAACGAGAGATGTTCCCGTCTTCTTCTTGGCAACACGCAGAAAGTAGTTCCTCCAACCCCGCGTCAGTGAAGGGATGCGAGCGTGTGATTAAAGTGTGCACGTGCTGGAGGACGGTTTGCATGATGGATCTCTCTGGATTTGTAATAAGACAGATATCCTGGCCCACGGTACTCGAGCCCAGAGAGAGGAGATTGAAATGTATTCATCATCCTGTTTGCAGCCTCTGGCAGCAGAGCAGAGGCTGCAAACAGGATCACGCTCAACATTCACGTCTAATGACGGGAACGGGAAAAGTGAGGTGGAGATGGAAAGAAAATGTGCGATGCTGCTCGTATACCTGCCGGACGTTTTTTAAAGAGTGGCCTCTGTGGCTCAATATAATCTTTTCAGGTGTTATGACAGAAGTGAGATGTGTGAAGTTTACCTGCGTACTCAGTGGTGGCGTCTAAGCTGATGCAGAAACCGGCTGTTACTGTGTGATGAAGTGCTGATGTGGCAAACAACCCAGAGCTGCCATAGATACATCTGAAATGAGGAGACCGTGTGTTTTGTGCTGCTGTTTAGAATTAAAGCTTGAAATTCCTTTTTTTTGTTGAGATTTCGCAAAAATAGCCTCTGAAGCAGCTTTTAGACACTTATGGAAGAGTGAAGCGGAAAGATGAACCTCATTCAGTGAAGTATTAATCTACAAGAACAAGGCTGGAAATCGACTCTGTGCATCCCAGTTGCCGGGAATTTTATTTTTATTTTGTATGTTTCTGCAAACCACGAATGTGATGAACGTTTTTGTATTCGGTCAGAGTGACGTAGTATATAGAGCGAGCGTTATTGAACGTTATGTGCTGAAGCAACAAGTTTAACAAGCTAGAAAGTCTATTAAGGGTTAGGGTGCACGGGCCAAACAAACACAGGACTTTCACCCAGGAGACCGCTCATCCTGTCCTGTGTGAAACCAAAAGTAAACGATGTTGTTACGCTTGTTACCTAATGTTACTTTAGAAAGAGCGTTCTGTTCCAGCGTTATTAGTTTACCACAAACCATGATCTCTGTTCTAACATTAACTAAGTAGTGTTGTTGCCTAAACCCGACCAATCGCTTCACAACGGTAACCACGTGGCATTGTGTGTTTCTGCACGAGTGAACCATTTCTGAAACATATTTTTGGTTCAAAAGCTTTGACATTCAACGTGTCCTGTGGTTTATAGAAACACATGCTCCAAACATGTGTTGTGGACCGGGTCGTAGTGAGTACAGTCTGTCGGCAGCCTTGAATGTGTGACTGCAGGTTATGTATTTACTGTATTCATCATCACGCAGTCACACTTCTATCTCACGTTCAGTACAACACAACAAACAAAGGAGCTCTTCTTCTCAGTGTCGGGAGGGAGCCGTCATGCGTACGACTGTAGTTTGAGCTGTAAAGGATGTCGTGCACGTGTGCAGCTGTCGGCGGCTGCACTGCATGAATCCATTTGTTCCTACTGAAGATGTAAATCTTTAAAAACGGCTCATAAATACTAAAGCGTAGTAAATTCCTTAAACAGCTGGGCATTGTAGTTTTTTATCAAACTTCACTCAAACAGGTGTACACTGTCTATTTGTTGGGGACTATTTTCAGTGGCGGAATAATACATATTTGGTGCTCTATTGAGTATTTAAGACACCAGGACGGATGGGGTTTGCAAATAAACTACAGTACCCATGTTTATCATGAGCTCAATGGCTCAGAGGAATAAGACGTGGGTTCTTTTGACAAGAAGAAAAATATAGAATATCACCAGGATTGTTCTGTTAAGTTCAAATGTAAAGTCAGAAAAGTTGTATCCCAAAACCGGGACAGTAATTCACTTTGTAGGAGACGTAACATGAGGGACTTGTCTGTAACAACAGAGTTTTAAAGGCCTTCCTTTGCAGCTGGTGAGTCCATTTTAAAACGGACAGTTCAACGACATCAAACAAGTTCGCAGGACGTTGGATTTGTTTTCATGCATCGCTTCTGCGACACTGAATATTTGATTGACGGCTGAGCACGCCGCAGATACATCCACCCTCTCTCTGCACAACAGAACCCTGTCATCTCAGAGGAAACAGAGAAAGAGCTCCTCCCCTCGTGATCTATTAAAACTGGTTTGTGTCTGCGTAGAAACAAAAGATGAACATAAATAACGTGTCTTCTGCCATGTGTGTGTTTTAGTTACATTTCATAGCGTTCATCGCGTTCTGCCACCATGAACCAAGACACCACGGAGGACTCTTTAGAGGCCAGAAGATCTCATTAACGTGAATAGGGTTTTCTTCCTGGCTGGGGAATCTACCACAGTCCTTTGCAGACTGAGCTGGGAGCTGTCACTGGTGTGTCTCACGGACCTGGGGGGAGTTTTGGGGTCTGGAAATAAGGTCTTTATTGGAATGGACTTGCTTTACTTGGGCTCCCTGCCCCTCTTTAGGAACGTCTCATTGGTACCGCGCTCGTAAATCTCCATATATTACCGCTCTTTTATGTGGACAGTTGCTCGGTTTGCTCCGAGCTCTAAGCCGCTGAACGTGGGGGCCGCCTGGGCGTACCTCATTCCTTCAACTGTGTGTCAGAGCATCACACACACACACACACACTCACACCCAGGTACCCACCCATATTCAAAAACACACAAACAGCAGCATTTATGCTGCTGTTTAAAGTTGTGTTATGTCTTTCTAACAATGGAACTTTATGTAGAAACGAGGACTGGAAAAATTACATCAAATTGAAAGATTTTCAAATTTTTAAACTATCTTTGTGAGGACATTTGGTCCTTATGAGTCCAGAAATAACATTAGTGACGTATTTTTGAAATTACATATTATTTTAGGTTACGTTTGTGACGTTTTTGAAGTAACGTTTCCATACGTAGTTTCTGTAATTATTTTGGTCCTCATAAATATACAGAGATAAGAACACACACACACACACACACACACACACACACATAATTAGTAACACAATAAAAGGGGATGAAACAAACAAATCCTAACCTGATTTTGCAAGTAACCCAAATACTGAACATAAACTTACCTCATCCTGACTCAAATAAACTCTAACAGAACTTTTCTTATTAAACTATCTTTATGAGGACATTTGGTTTGTGTAAGTGTATAAATAGAAGATTATACGCAGACATACAACGACCACTTACGATAAGAAATGAAGGATCAAAGTAAGTTTGCATTTATGTTACTACACTTGTGAGGACATCATCATTAAATACATATAGATCACTATCCCAACCCTAAACCCAAACCAACCTGAACCTCAGTCTAACCTTACATCCTATAAACACTAATCCTGCTCTCTATGTCACGTATCTGTCTTTGTGTGAGGACATTTGGTCCTCATAAGAATCCAACAACACACACACACACACACACACATGCTCACTCAACGCTGTTGGTCTTCTCTTTCAAACTCAGAACACACACACCAGTCAACCCTGAATGGTAATTCAATAGCAATATTTACTCTGTCAGTACAGTAATCCAATATACAGCCTCGGTTTGGCAAGTGTGTGTGTGTGTGTGTGTGTGTGTGTGTGTGTGTGTGTTTATGTGCATGCCGGCCCGTGTTAATATGTATGTGTGATGAGCTGAGAGTGCATTGTTGAGTGTGTTTGTCCCAGTGGGTGTAATTGTGTGTGTATGTGGGAGAGAATGAGAGTGTATCACAGTTTGTGGTTTTGTCAGCTGTGTGGTTTTGGTGTTGGCTGAGAAGGGAAAGGACCCCCCCCCCCCTCCATCTGTCCAGTAAGAATGTCACATAAAGTCCAGTCTTTATTGATCGTGTCGGGTGCCAGATGGCAGATTTATGAAAGATGAAAGCGGGGGGGGGGGGGGGGGGGGGCTAATCAGATTTCCAGTCCTGTTTGGGGCTAAAGTTTCCTCGTTCTTAACACTTTCCCTGCTACGCCGAGCGAAACCCTAAACAGAGCTCCAAACAGGAAATTACACAAACGCCTGGCACCATTTGTGTGTACGCGTGTGTGTGTGTGTGTGTGTGTGTGTGTGTGTGTGTGTGTGTGTGTGTGTTAAGGTCAAAAGTCAGAGCTGTGTGTGGAGGTGTGTGTTGGTGTTAGATAAAGTAAAAAACAAGCAGCTAGTTAAAGGTTCATTGCCCCACATGTCACCTATTAACTGATAAAACAGCCTATTTTACACCTTTATGTGTAATGTAGAAAACATATTTAACACTAAAATGTTTAATCATTTTAATATTCCTTAAAGGGCCAGCGTGTAGGATGTCAGGGCATCTTTTTGGTAAATGTAATTTAATATTCATAACTATGTTTTCATTAGTTGTGTTTTTTCACACCGTCCCTTTAGTAGAAGAGGTGGAAGACGGCTCAGACCCCAGTAAAGACACAAGTCTTTGGTGTTAAAGTCTGTCTTTGATTTTGCCAAATTGAGTCCGAGTCAGTGACTCGAGTCCAGACCGACCAAAGACTTTATGTCAGAAGAGGACGTAGTCATCATGACATCATCGGTTTGTGAACGGCCGTTTTGAAGCCTCGAGTTCGGCGATTTCGCCGACACAATCCTGGAATACGGCCGTTACAATGTTGTTGTTTTTTGGCAACAGATAAACAGAAGTGAGCATACCTGGACTGAGGAGGAGTGACGTAGAGACGCCGTATACGTCTCTGGTAGAGACCTGTCAATCACAGTAGTCCCGCCCTAAAGCATCCCCTGCTTTATGGTCTGTGTGACTCTAAATGGACCATAATGTACTAAATGAACATCATGCTGTATTGAAGAAGACTTGAAACACTTACTAGAAGTTTCAGTCAAACTAAATGTTCTAAGTCACATTGAGCTAACTTTACCTCCAATATACGCGGCCAGAGGGCGTGTTTAGAAACGCCCCTTAAATATGTGAATATGTGAGCTGTGTGTTTTTGTGGCTGAGTGTGTTTTGTTGTGTGTTTGAATAATATATACGTGTGTGTGTGTGTGTGTGTGTGTGTGTGTGTGTGTGTGTGTGTGTGACGGGGTGGTGCAGCCCCTTCGAGGCAGTAACAAAAGGATCAAATGAGAGTTTTGTCGATGTTTCAGGAGTGAGTGATGAGTTTGGCAGAGACGCTGCAGATAAAACACTCTGGACTGAGCACCGGGCCAGAACTAAAGGCAAACAGCTGTGCTTCACACTCGCTCTCCTCCACTTATTCTCAACCTCGCTCTCCCGCTCCTCCTGTCCTCTTCCTCTACCTTCTCTTTTATCCATCCTCTCTTGATGACTTTCTTTATCTCGCTGCCCTTTTTTCTGTCCATGCATTTCTTTGCTACTTCCTTTCCTTATATTCCTCTGCCCTCCTTTCCTTTCCTTTCTGTTCCCTTTGTCTTTGTCTTTTCAAACAATGCCTCCAGTGTTGGCTGCTGGTCTGTGGACTTGTTTTTAGTCAAAAGTCCGCGTCTTTCTTCTCTCTCCCTGCTGTTTAACGGGTGGGACGCCGCGAGTCGACGCCCCAAACTCACACACAACATCATCAAAATGTTATTGCTTTGCTTAATTGAAACTATGCGGCGGAGTGTGTGACTGCATATGGAATACTTTATGTTGCTCTTTGTAGAAATTTCAAGCACAATGAAGAAACAACACATGGGTCCTTAAAGCCCGTGTTGTGGCAACGTGGCCGAGTGTTTGGAGCTTGTTTTGAAAAACCAAACAGCCTCTAGAATAAAACGTTGAACCCTGAAGCGACCTCGAGAGACTCCGATGAGTCTCAGGAACAGGGAAGTGACGAGGAGGTTATTAATCCTGCAGATTGTTCTGATCTTCTGCCCAATAAAAACATTGTCAGAGTATATATCCAATAACGTTGTTGGAGGAGGACGTTTGCATTCACATTTTAAGTTAAATGTGTAATATTGTAATCATTAATTTATGTTTCATCTACCCTTCATTAATATAGTTAATATAGTAAAATTGTAAACGACCAAATGTGCAGGAAAATAAATATCTGGATTTTGCCACAATAAAAAGCACAATTAATCATTTAATCTGCAGGTTACAAATACTGAACATCTACTTCTTCTGTTGAGGGTGGTCTTTAAAATAAAAGTCTAGAGTTTCTTTTCTCTTTCTGAATTCTTCTTCGTTGGTGCTTTTAAGTCCCGCCCTTCTTGTCTTCCAGGTACGTGTACCACAGCTCCAAGTGGATGGTGGCGGGAAACGCCGACTCCCCGGTGCCTCCGCGGGCCTACATCCACCCGGACTCTCTGGCCTCGGGGGACACCTGGATGAGGCAGGTGGTCAGCTTCGACAAGCTCAAACTCACCAACAACGAGCTGGACGACCAGGGACACGTAAGGGACCTCGTCTCCTTATCTGCACCGCTGGATGTTTTTACTGACCATTTGTTACGGCATCTTTGTGTTTGTATGTGACTCAATTTAAATATTTAGAGCATCTTTAAAGACCTCCATATTAATGAGAGATATGCTAATTCTTCCCACGCTGGGAACGATATTGAGTTGCACATTTCTTTTGTTTGTTTTGCACATAAACAGCAATAAGATAACTTTCTGTTTGGGTTTATTTCATCTTCAGAGCTGACTTTTCCTCTGCACGTGTTGCTCGCTTGTGCACTTTTAATTCTGATATTTCCCACGTGACCCAAATGCAACATGTGACAAAGAGAATGGTTCAAATGCAGTTTGATTTTTCCTTCCCTTTCATGGGGAGTTGTGGGGGTTTTATACGCCTCACAAATCACTTAAATTTAACTCATTTAAAAAAAAAAAAAACTGGTTGCATCAGAAAGACGAATCAGATCCGTATTTTTAAATTGACGACGCATTGGAACCTGTGACAGAGATGATAGCTATTTCAGCCAAAAGGCTTTGGGTCTAAATGTTGGAGCTGTGATTTACTAGCTTCATTTTAAACTTCCCTCCTCGCTGCTGCAGGAATGAATCCACTGCTGGAGCAGCGAGGCAGCTTTTCCTTTTTTTCTTCTGGGAGCTGAAATGTTCTTGATGCGTTTGCTTGAAAGGAAAGTTGACACGGTTCTTCATGCTTTCATGAGTCACAGAGTCACGGAGCCAAGAGACTGATTTCCCTGCGATACTTTGACAGTCTGCTCTCCCACACTTTCTTTTTGAAGATGGTCCACGCTGACTGAATATTGTGCGGTTGGAGGATTAGCGTGGAGCGATATTAGAGGTCTGGGATTTGAACCCGTGCCCTTGGTTCTTCATACGTAATATTCATTTCCTTCGTGGCTCTGTGGAGCGTTTTTGTAACGAAACGGTTTCGTTAAAGGCATTAATGATTGGATTTGATTTGTAGGACGCTCCAGCAGCCACACCGCCCAGCTAACCGTTAAGTCCGACCACAATCTGCCTGATTTACTGCCTCGCCTGCAGCCAGTCAGTAACAGAGGTGGCGAGCTAAAGTAAGTCTCTTATTGGTTCTTGGCTGCTCTGGATGTGTCATGTGGGTTTCATAGGTGAAATATTTAACTCTAATGCATCAAGTTAAGACCACAATTTGCTGGATTTACTGCCGTCCTCGCGTGTAATCAGCGAGTGGGCAGCGAGCTAACGTGAGTCCCTTATTGGCGCTTATTGCTGTTCTGGAGTTAGAAATAGCTTTCATGGGAAAACGGTGCAATATAAGGTGGAAGAAAAGTGTATTAGCTTTTGATTATTAACTTTGGTTGGTCCCTTATGTTTAAACCGGCAATAAAGCTAAGAAAATACTTTTCTTACTAACTATTTTATAAAAATAACAAATAAAAAACGGTCATGTGTGCAGCAACACGTTCAGGAAACCGTCTCGAGCCCACAAGCTCCTACAAAGAGTACTGAGTGGCTAACGTTAGCGTTGGAAAGCTAAAGACCGAGTCATTATTGTCAGGAGTTGGTGGAGGTCATCAGAGTGAAAGAGAAAAGTGTAGATTGGACTTGAATTTTATACGCGGTAAGAAAGATGGACACTAAAGGTGCTTCATGTTGGATGGACCGGTTCTCTTTCCCAACACGTCAAATAAGGATCCTTTAACTCTTCAACTTTCACACAGGAGACCGCTGTTCATGTCCCGTGTGAAGACAAGTCAAGTTTACTGTAGTTTAGTTACGTAGAGGCCTTTACGTAACATGAATAAACAACACGAAAATGTGAAATACTCTCGTGCGAATATTTCGTATCAAAACTATTCATACCGGCAGGGATGTGAATTTTCTACAGCTGCAACGCTTTCCAAAAAAAATGTTTGAGTAGATTTTCGCAGGCAGAGGACCAACTGTTGCATCGCTCAAAGCTACTGTAAGATATTTGATTGAGTTTCCTTTTAGCGAGAGGATCTGAGTGAGGCTGAGTTCCCGCTGGTAAACAGTTACACAGTATACGTGCCTTTGAGAAGACGCTGTGCAGTTAACTGAGTTTAAAACTGACGCTAGAGGGGAACGTAGAATGTAGAACGTAGAACGTAGAACGTAGTACCAAACGTCGCTATCTGACGAGTTGGGAGTGACGTGTTGTGTCACACTTTCTCTCTGGTGGCTGTCTGCGTATCTTCTGCTGCTTCTTCGGATGTTCTTCTGCCCCCTAGTGGCCAGAAGAGGACTAATGAAGCTTTAAAGACAATAACTTACATTCTCCAACTATACTGGAGTCAAACTATGACGTAATGCTGAGAACACATTGTGCTGCACTTAAGAGTCATTAAATATATCGTCTCAAATAGCCATCACGAGATATTACACTTAACTTGTGCAAAGTATGTAATTTAAAAACCATAAAATAATCTGAAAAGTGAAATTGAACCTCATAAATCAAACCTCCCCTTTATATGATCTTCTCTGGGAAATGTGTTCATTCAGTTAAAGCAGATTGAGTTGATCGCAAACCCAGCAGCTCTTTTTCTTTCTCCACGGTGGCCCGATGCCTCCTGTCATGACTGTCGAAGCTGTTTCAGAGGCTTTGATATCTGCAGACATTGAAAAGAAACATGATGAGCTGCTTCAAATCAATCTCCTCCCAGATGGTTAGAGAAGCGGCGCGCTGATGTTTCCATGCAGGTTCCATCAGACCATCATCTCAGTGATGACGAGCGCATTAACATGTGGATCGTTAGGATTCACGTGCACGGTGCCGATCGCGTTCAAGGGGTCCTTGTTTTCCTGGAGGAGGTTTCGGTGGCGAAAAAAGGAAATTAATTTCTGCGCTTCCTGTGTGGGGAGAAGAAAGCTCGCCCCCCCTCCTCGACTTGTGGCCTCCTCAGAAGCAGACATGTTGTCGTGAATCATCCGACGTCAACAGAAGCAGAGTCTGAGAGGAGAAAAACAATATTCATCATAACTGAGACGCATTCAGACCGATGAACTGAGCCTCAACTCAGCCTGCATCTGAGCAACGACAAACCTCTGTGATTTAATAAAAAAGAGATGCGCTGCTTATTAACTTTGCTTTCTCCTTCAGTTTAAATCAGAGAACGTGAGTTAAACTCTACTTATAGGGTGACAAACTAACTAATACATTGAACTTCCCCAGTCTTTTTTGTGTTACAAGTTTTCTGAAATGTTATGTTTAATTATGCAAATGAGGCATTGTCTAATGGTAACTTCTGGTGAATTTAGGGAGAAATCAAATATTAAAATAAGTAGTAAAATAAACATCTAAATGTGTATTTTGGATGTTTTATTTCTACGAGTCTGAAAGAAAACATTTTGTGGAAGAAAAATATATTAAAACAGTTTATAGAATATGATACATTGTTGATGGTCAAATTTGTATTTCAAGATTAAAACTTAGTTTTAATATTATTAATCAGTATCAGCAATATCAAGATAAAACCACAATAAAGCTAAATGTAAACTTTTTAAAATAATGTCTTTCCTCCACATATTGATTAGTCCAGATGCATAAAGTTAAGATACTGACAATAATTCTGCACTTGAATAAAAACGTAAATGAAGTTCATGATATTTCTCGTCATGTATTTTTATGGATTATATTGCCAACATGTCACTGGATTCATAGAGAAAAGTCAAAAAGCAACATTTGTGTTCTGTTTCAACCGTCGACTGAGAAACAATCCGCTCGATGTCGTGAACACAGACGGCTTCGTGCTGTCAAAGTCTTCGTGGCTCGTCGGCTTCATCAGATCCGCCTCATCGCCGTCACTCTTCGCTCGCCGCCGCCTCGTTCCCGTCTGTCCTTTGCCGCCGGTCTGTGCGGATAAACCCAAATAAAAAACCAGAACTTTCTTCTTTCTGTTTGATAGTCTCTTTGTTCTTAATGACCCTCTGAGTTCTTGATGCACCAACGATGTTTGTGTGAGAACGTTCTAAACGTTTTCTACAAAATCTGCTTTGAACATTCGTCTGTCTTTCTGTCAGAGATGAAATATTCTCACGTGACGGCTGTATAATAAGTGACGTGCTCATACACACAGTCTGTAACTGTAACAGGATGTCATCTCACACTTGAAGCATTAACACTGACGTATTCATCCATTGCTTTGATCGCTGCCTCTCACTGTGTTTGAAATCTGTAAAATATGTTTTATAAGCATAATTTAATTTGACTTCCCGGAGACACGAGCGGGACGTGTCGTGTCTCTCAGGGTGTGAACGTCCAGAGGATTTTCAAAGAGTGTTGAAAAAGCGCGTCGCTGAATGAAAACATCAGCTCTTCAGCCTGATTGTGTTTGAGCAGCGGTCAGCTGATGTCCTCCGGCCGCCCTCCGAGTCTTCTGTAGTTCAGAGAGTCGACATCACCTCAGGCTCCTCAGGGCCCTGAGTGTGTGTGTGTGTGTGTGTGTGTGTGTGTGATGAAATCTCTATTCCTAAAACATGACTGTGATTCAACCTCCATCATGAACCTATTCGCTGTTTCTCCTCTAACGTCTGCAACAGTGTAAAGAGCAGCGACAGGAAACATTTGAAAGTATTTCTTCCCTTTCTTGTAAAACCTCAGCCTGACGACGTCCATTTTCTGTTTGTTGGTAAAACACAATTTTGCACAACATCTACTGAGCATGTGAGGAGAAAGACTCCACAGCTCTGCCCACGCAGTTTGATTGACAGGTGACTTCTGGGCAGGTGGAGGCAAACATGTTGAGGGAGATTATTAGCATGAATCGTGTGTATCCATGCAGCCGCCCAGTCATACTGTGTTTATACGGAGAGTGCGTGATCTGAGGTCTGGAACATTCAATAGAGTTTCTGAGACACCCCCCCCCCCCCCCCCCCCCCCCCCCACATAGCCCTGTTTGAAATGACCCCCTCTGTTTGTAGCAGAGCTGAGGGACTTCTTGGCTCTGAGAAGGTTTTTCTCGCTCTCAGATTAATCAAGAGCAGACCGAGGCCCCGAGGCGAGGCTGAGGCCGACACCGTCTGACGCCGCCGCTCCGCTGTGAAATAATCCTCGGCCCTCCGGCGAGCGTCGTCGCAGTGTGAACCCGGTTTCCGCCTCATGTCACGTGGCTCTGATGGAGGAGCAGTGTTGTTACACTTTGAGAGCGTGGAATTACAGGCTGAGACTTTAAGTTGTGTAGAGTTGATAAAGGCTCATGTAGATTTACCTCTTAATGTCTGAAGACCAAAATCACTTCCTAACCCCTGATCCTTCACAACTACTCGTCCAATCCTCTTTGAAACTCGATCCCACAGACGTTTAACATCTTTTACTCATGCAGCTTGTCACCGTGCCATTAAAGCAATGTTTTTTCTGGTAATTTAATTTTGTATTACAAGCAAAAACAGATTCATAGACATGTAGGATTTAGACTTTTACCTGCAGTAACGACTTCAGAGGGATTAAAGAACGAGAGCACCTGGTGCTTATTCTCACAAAGATATTTGAGTAACTCTTCATGTTAAGGTCCTTATAATAAGCTTTATTAATAGGTAATAAGTCCCTCATTAGTTGTTGACGTGTTAATAAGACTAAGTGTTAATAATAGCATTTTAAACATGTTTATTGTTATACTATAAGACATTTATAATCAGTTATAAGAACAGTTTGACTGCTTAAGAACGGTAATAAAAGCCTTATGAGTTTGTTATAATTGTCTATAATAGCGTTGTAAACGTATTTATTTATATTTATTATATCATCATTAAACCTTTACCAATGTTTTTTGCTACATGATTAGATCAAGAGATATTTCATTATGCATTTATTAACAGTTAATTATGCTTTTTGCAGCTACAGAATCTAAAGCGAGAAGAATGCCTTATTAACGTTAATAAATCCTTTATTATGCTCTAATTAACCATTTTTTAAAGATTATTTTTGTGTATTTTCTGCCTTAATACATGCATTTAACAATGCCTTAATAAGTTAAACTCATTAAATAAAATGTATTTCTCATGCTTTATTATGAGAAACCCAAAAGGCTTTTGTTAACGTTCTTAATAAGTTTATAAACTTAACAAGTGCTCAGAAATGTCTTATTATCTAACAATAACGTGTTTATAATGCTTTAACTCTTCACTCTTCACCTTCTTTTCCTCTCACGTCTTCAGATCATCCTCCACTCGATGCACAAGTATCAGCCTCGTGTTCACGTCATCAGGAAGGACTTCAGCAGCGAGCTGTCTCAAAACAAGGCGGTGCCGAGCGGGGAGGGAGTCAAGACCTTCAGCTTCCCTGAGACCGTGTTCACCACCGTCACTGCCTACCAGAACCAGCAGGTGTGTTTACTGTCCTTATTATTATTATTCCATCACGTTAAGCAGGCGCCCCACAAATGTGCAAATCTTAGAATCTCAACAATCCCTCTGACCTCTTTTAAATGGTTAATGGTTGAATCAGAAGAATGCTTCACCGCGGCTTTCTTTGTAAATACAATCAAATTGAGAACTAGGAACAAAGTTTTCTTGAGCAGGTACTCCTTCCTCTAATTCACCATCGTTAAACTTACTCAAATTCAACCACTTCAACTCCTAAAAGAACATTCTGATCATGGAGCTAATTAGCAAAGTTTCCTTCTTGATGGTGTAGAGAAAGAATATACAGAAGCACAAACAAAGGATGACTTGCAGCCTTTAGTATTACCACAATTTATAGAAAAAAAGCACAGAAATGTTGACATATTGAAGTGCATTTTAAGCTGCAACAATCACAAACATCTCCTCTGCACGTTCTACTTGTCTGCAGATCACCAGACTAAAGATCGACCGAAACCCGTTCGCCAAAGGATTCAGGGACTCTGGAAGAAACAGGTTCGTCACCACATCTGTTTATTGACGGAGCAGCTGCACAATACAGCCTGTTACACTGTTTTATATCAGCCGCACAGATCGTCTGTGTAACCTTTAATAATGGTGTGAAGATAGAACTTAGCGAATAAGAACAGCTGAAGAGAGCAAATCTTCATATCTGACGCACAGACAGACAGACGGACGGACGGAGAGTCACTTGCTCACCTGAACTCTCTCTTTATTTCTATCAATGTCTCATTTATCTCATGAAATGTGCACAAAGGCTCCAAATACCAAAAACCACTGTTCATGCATGACAGTCTTAAAACAGTTAGTAGGAATAAAGCGTCAGATTTCACCTTTTGTCACCACGCAGATGTGTTGCACATCGTCAGGCATCGGCATGCTCTACTAACCGGTTAAGAGTGGTGAGTGAGGAGTCAGCAAGCAGTCAATGAGAGCAGACAATAAAGGGTGACATTACAGGCTTTTCATGCTCTGGTCAATTTAGAGATTTTGGTCTATTTCACTTCCACAACATGTTTCCTTTCAGACTAGTGGAAAGAAAACATCCAAAATACACATTTAGTTGTTTATCTGTGAGTTCATGTGTTCACCTGTAGAGTCTCTAAATGTCTGTAATGTAACTAAACGTCTCTTTAAAGGACGTTTCCTCTCAATGAGTTTGTTCTCAGACTCTGATGATAAATCTCCACTTCAGCAGCTCTTACATTCACCAAACTTCACTCGTTCACTCCTCTCTGTGTGCTGAAGGTTCACACAGAGGGGTTTGTTCACACATCACTCACACACTCATTTATACACATTTAATTCCCAAAAACAAAAGTGAAAATTCCCCCCCACTATGCAGGCAGACGCTGTTTTCTGTGACCCACACAGACAACCTGACTGCTCAGACATTTTTTACGTCAGCTGTTGCATCAGCTGTGATGTCACCACAGGTGTGCTGACATCAGCCAGAGGGAGCGCTCCTATTGGCTGCTGTACATCGAGGCTTCTGAACACCATGTCACTGAACTTCACGCAGCTTTTGAGCGAGCTTTAGATAAGTTTGAGTTTGTCTTCCTCGTTGAGTTTCCTCCTCACTCGCTTCCTCTCCAGCTTCTCTCTCTCTGTCTCTGTCTCTCTCTCTCTTTGTCTTCCTCGTTGAGTTTCCTCCTCACTCGCTTCCTCTCCAGCTTCTCTCTCTCTGTCTCTGTCTCTCTCTCTCTCTGTCTCTCTCTCTCTCTCTCTGTCTCTCTCTCTCTCTCTCTCTCTGTCTCTGTCTCTCTCTCTCTCTGTCTCTCTCTCTCTCTCTCTGTCTCTCTCTCTCTCTCTCTCTCTCTCTCTCTCTCTCTGTCTCTCTCTCTCTCTTTCTCTCTCTGTCTCTGTCTCTGTCGCTCTCTGTCTCTGTCTCTGTCTCTCTCTGTCTCTGTCTCTCTCTCTCTCTGTCTGTCTCTGTCTCTGTCTGTCTCTGTCTCTCTCTCTCTCTCTCTCTGTCTCTGTCTCTGAATTACCATATACAACATTTGTGGAGGAGAGGAGGAAGCAGAGGGGGGTGTACACTGAACCACCAGACCCCTCCTCACATGAAAGCAGCGCCCCCCCCCCCCCCTCCATCTGGTCTGCATTATTGGCACACAAGACATTTGAGACATCTTTCTTTTTTCGTTTTTTCAAACAATAGACTGTTTGATTTATGAGCTGGCATTAGAATCTCATTGCAGGAAAGCAACAGATGAAAAGATAGCGGAGCGTGAGATATGTGTCGTCACGTATCCGCTCGTGATTCCCTCCCTTCAGTCGGCCATGTTGGGATTTCAATGTTCGGACTCGAGGAGGAGCCTCCGAGACTTCAGTCATCTTAAAAAGTCGACAGCTGCTTATTTCTAATCTTTCATCAGTCGTGAATATTGTAAGTGAGCTCCAGCTCTGACCCTTGACCTTTATGCTGCTTTTGCTAATTATAGTCATTTAGGAGTTTAATGGATCTTAAACTGGAAGTCACTCTGGACACATTCTTTTCCTTCCATGAGCCAGATCTCATTTTAAGTGTTGCTGGTTATTTTTATATTAATTAAATGTATTAATTATAATGTATTATTAGTATTATTTGAATGTATTATTATTAATATTCATTCTAATAATATTATATGCATAAAGTTGCATTTATTTATCAATTTAAAAAAAGATAATAAAGTGTGCTCTACAGTAGATGAAAAAATAAAACTAAGAGCTACAGAGAGATCACAAATTCACAAATTTAGATTTTTGAAGACTTCACGTCTCCACCACTATGTTAAAGGAGGACTAGTGTTCCAGAGATGACGTTTCTTCTCATTTAGACACTTTTTTTAAGACACCAGAGGACTGTTCACTGACCTATTTTATATCGTAGAACAAAACCAGATCATTTTACACACATTTCTCTGGAACGTGCAAAATAAATATGCCTCTAATTGAAAGTGCAGTTTGTCGGGTTTGAACAACGCTCGCTGTACTGATGGACGTGCTGAGTCAGCTCAGAGCACCAGCTGCACCGATAGAATACAAACAAGCTCAATCTAAACTATGAGGTTATCTAGTCTTTGATCACGTTTCTGCAGTGAAGCAATACAAAAGGTGAAATAATAACTTTTGCATATTTAATTCCCTTAAACCATCTCAAATTGTGGGACTTTCTTGAATTCTATTTACAGTCAATTTACAGTCAATTCAACAAGAGTTGAAGGCAGCTGCAACTCAAATGTGCTGCAAACAAGAAGCTGTAGACGTAAAAACAGGTGTGACATCTTTTGTTTGTCGTTGCTCTGCCAGTCTATGTTCGTATCGGACGTGAGCGACGTTAACAGTCTTCTGAATAAGCTGCTTTTCTTTGTATTTTAGCTTTAGAGTGACTGCAGTGTTTCCTGTGGAACGTTACCAACTAATTCCACACTGACGGGAAATTCAGCATTAATAGACGGGGCAGACCTGCACTGCTAATTCTCAAAATGAAGTTTTCCTTCCTCTGACTTTCTTAATAGCGTCTTAATATAAAAGTCCCCCCAGCTGAGGTGTGTCAGACTTTACGGCCTGCAGCAGAGCGATACAGCTCATTTGTTGGGTTTCGGTCGGTATGAATGAGTGCAGTGATGGCGAGGGCCCCGGACGGTTAACGCGCCGCACTAACGAGGCCGAGGAGTTAGTGGCCCTAAAATAACACGGTGAGCGGTGATGGGGGGGGGAGTAAATCATGCAGGAAGGAGAACCGTGTACAGATTCAGGATGAAACGTCACCCACATTTATGTGCTCAGTAAAATACATGCTCCTTGTTTTAATGGATCCAGTTTCCTTTAGAGCAGGACTCCTCCCCCTCTCTCTCTCATTCACACATAACATCACTTCCTCTCTCGTCAGCTGATGGATTCTATATTTATTTGCTCTTATTCAGTAATATTCTCTCTTTTAACTCCACCAACACAGACAGACATGCATTGGGCTTTTGTTTTATAATAATAAAGTTAAAAGAAGCGTTTATTATGTCAAATATATTGTTAATTAATTGTGTTACAGTTGAATAGGAAATACATAATAAAAATGACTTCATCGCCAGCACTGCATAAACAATGTTATTGTTTTTACCTTAAATATATTAAATAAATATATTGTCCTATTGAGGTAAGTATGTTATGTTCAGCACATCGTTGTTTCAAAGCTCATTTCCATTTACGCAAAAAATAAATCACAAATCCACATTAATTTGCATTCACAAATATGAAAATAAATAAAAACTAAATACTCCAAAAGGGAAAAGAAAAATCCTAAAAATAAAGAGATTAAAATGTTTTACTTTATCGGCAACGATGAAATAAAAATGTACAAGCTAAAAAAAAGAGACTAGGAATAAGAACACATCACAGTTCTTACATTTATTATTTAATGTTGCAGTTTTCATGCTAATAAAGATTAAATAGAGAAGATAAAACAGAAGGATAATAAATAAATAAGGTTTTAATCCAATTAGAGGATAATCTGAACAAACCCAACAACACTGTCTCTTATTGTGTCGTGTTCCCGGCCTGTCTCTGCTCTGAAGTGTCTCCCTCTCTGTCTGTGTCTCGGTCAGGACCGGCCTGGAGGCCATCATGGAGACCTATGCTTTCTGGAGACCTCCTGTGAGGACCCTCACGTTCGAAGACTTCACCAACATGCAGAAACAGCAAGGTGTGTGAATACCTTGATATCTGATCGTCCTTCTTTGCAGAATGTGTTCAGTTCATTGCTGAAGAACAATATTGGTGGAACATGATGATGATTTACATTCGGATGTGGATGTTTCCATCAGCCTTCTTCTAAAGGGCTCTCATATACATTCATAATGTTGCACATTGCCTAAAATCACAGATCCGTAAGAAATGTAAAGTCTTCATATCAAAAATGTTGCGTTGTTGTGTTCAGGACAACGGAGAACTGAAACCATTCTTCATTTTACATGAGATCTGAATCCTCTGCGACCCCTTTGAGAACCACCGTGGTATCCCATAATACTCACTGTTGTCTCTTCTATAACAGCTCACTTCCATGTGTCAACTTAGCACAAATGCAGAACAGCTTGCTGCTGATGCTCCGTGTTGATTAACACGACCTGAACTCTCCCCTCTGCATACATCAGCACACACTCCATCAGCGACGGTTGTCCTTTGCTTGAGCTCCAACACGCGCTGTTCCTCTGGCAGGTCGGTTAGGCGTCTGCTGAACTCTTAAACTTAAAACCCTGTTGCTTTTTGGACGGCCTCCTCGCGACACGAGTCTGGCGTCAGCTCGGGGGTCTATACCTCCCCTTTCTGGTCTCGGCTCCAGGGCCCCAGGACGAGGTCTTCGTCAGGGTGGAGCCGCTCCGTTTCATCCGCCGGTCACCTCTGGAGGGTCAGCGTGACGTGGCGCTCCGTATTTCTGTCTGTTTGTTATCATTAAACTGCTTTCAAAGTGATTTGGGTTCAATCAAAGTCCTCTGTGTCACCGTGTGTGTGTGTGTGTGTGTGTGTGTGTGTGTGTGTGTGTGTGTGTGTGTGTGTGCCCTTATGGCACCAGACACCCTTTTCCCTTCATATAATCAACTATTCCCCTCCGGCACTGAAGCACCTCGAGCCCTTCTCACCCGAGGAAAACATGACATCACCAAACTATTCTTCTCTCTCCTGTTAGAAGTCTACCTTGCTCTCTCTCTCTCTCTCTCTCTCTCTCTCTCCCCCCCCCCCCCCCTTTTCTTTATTCCCCCCCTCCCTCCATCTTCTGCACTGCAGCGATATTATCGAATGCATATGGTGCAAAATCAGAACCCCAGCCAAGCGAGTCCTGGATTGTTTAGTTCTGCCTCCTGCTCCTCGTTTGACGGTTCAGGCTGAATTTCTCCAACAGCCGGATGAAACACGGCCAGATTCTCATTAATGGAGGAATATGCGATCGATATCCCACAGCTATCATTTCACTCTGAAGGGCCGGACTGTTGAATCAGTTCAGTCTAAACCTGGTAAACCTGGTAGCCAAACTACGGCCTGCGGACCAACTGTGGCCCCTTTTTAAATGGTGATTTTCTGTGTTGATATACTATAACATCGCTTCAATATATTGTACTGTATGAACATTGCAGGACAGCCATAGCTTCACCCGGCTTTATCTTAAAAAGTTGCTGGAAGTATCAACAAAGCTCAAACTGATAGAATAGATACCCCCCCCCCCCCCCCCCCACACACACACTGAAATCTATGCAGAAGACTCTTTATTTTTAGCTTTCGATCTAGAGGACCTTCATCAGGATGCAGAACACCTGTGCACATCCTGGTGGTAGAGGCTCCGCCTCCTGGGAACAGCTTTAAAGTGCTGAATGAAGTACTGAGAGCTTTACAAGTAGAGCGCTGTGTATATAGACATAAAAACATATGCTTGCTGCTGTACTGACTGATGAGTCGCCAATTTAATTTCGTTGTGTGTTTTTACGATGACAATAAACATCCTTAACCTTATGTACTATATACACATTATACCTCCTGGTTTAATACTAGATGTCCCAACCTCTTGGATCAGAAAACAATATTTTACCATTTCTGCTTGTTACATCTAAATGGTTTATACATCTTTCATTTGATATTTTTCATGAATAGAAACCAATATTTGGCAATTTCTGTCTGTTTTAACTTTACGTATTTTACAGATCTTTATACAACAGTTCGTACGATGTCTTACGAAAAGTTACTCGTCATTTTTGGTGAGATTTCCTACGAAAGTCCAGCAACACGTGTCGGTTACTGCCGATCTGATCACAGAAACAACTCAGTTAGGTTTAGAGAACAAAAATACTAGGTCAACTTTAGGTCAACATAACTACAGAAGTGCCGTTACTGGCTTCTTTGTGTCTCGTCCACTAGTCTCCCCTCTTGATTTTTTATGAAAGTCTTTGAGTATTATGTGTTTTTCTTAACTCAACTAGATCTGGATCTTTATAATGTCGTGCTCTTCTGTTAAATATAGCGTCTGTATTTCACGATGTCTTCCTCTGTGTGTTTTCCAGGTGGAAGCACAGGCACTTCTCCCACCACCTCCAGCACAGGAACCCCCTCCCCCTCTGGTGCGGCCCACCTCCTCTCCCCCTCCTGCTCCCCTCCCACCTTCCACCTTGCCCCCAACACCTTCAATGTGGGCTGCAGGGAAAGCCAGCTCTGCAACCTGGGCCTGTCCGAGTACCCGGCCTGCGCCCGCAGCAACATGGCGGCCCTGCAGGGCTACGGCGGCCTGGCCGACAGTTCCTACGGACGCCTCCAGGCCGCGGGGGGCGGCGTGGCCTCCGCTCAGCCCTCTGAATCCTTCCTGCCGCAGAGGACTTCCTCCTTGATCGCCGCCGGCATGCAGGGTGGCGCTCACGCGGGCGGCGGCGGTGGCCCCGGAGCCAAGATGGATGCCTACGGGGGCCAACTGGGCTCCTTCCCGGCCTCGCAGCTTCAGTACGTGATGCAGGCCGGGGGCGGCTCCGGCTCCGGCTCGTCCTCCTCGTCCGGATCCTCCCCTTCCTCCGCCCACATGTTCGGCGGGGGCCACCACCACGTACAGCAGGGCTCCTACAACGCGTTCTCCCTGCACAACCCTTACAACCTGTACGGATACAACTTCCCCACCTCCCCCCGCCTGGCCGCCAGCCCCGAGAAGCCCCAGGGAGGCCTGCTCTGCTCCTCGTCTCCCGCCGGGGCCTTCGCCGAGCGCCAGTACCTGTCCAACGGAAGCATGGACACTATGCACATGATCGGCAACGCCAGCGGCCAGCAGGGCGGCGGCTCCTGCGATGGCCGCCAATACGGCTCCTCCTCTCAGATGTCCATGCACATGGTGTAGACGCTTGGCATTGGGCCTAAAAAGTCTTTCGGCTGAAAAATGCAAACCTATGAACCCGGTTCGGTGTTTGATGTGGAACCGGTGTTTTTTTACATGAAGCGTTAAACAAACCTTTCAGAAAAGGACATCATGTGTTTTTTGTTTTTTTAAAAGACACTCCATCGCATACAAAGCATTATAGAGGGAGTCCAAACTATTATTTAATTATCTTTGTATTAATGAAGAGAAGATTACAGGGACATCAACAACAAACTCAACAACATGCTCAGAAGGGATTATCAGCTGTTATGGTGCAATAGTAGCAACACTTCTTTTTCAAGTGACTCATTCTCTAATTCTTTTGTTTTTCGGGGACTCGGAGGCCGAGCAGTCATGACGTCGTGGAGCCGAAGAGTTCTCACTGCGATCCAGAGGTTTTTATCTTCACGCAGCACTTGTGTGGTTTTTAAAAATGCAATCATGAAGGACTCCACACGTCAAAGAGCTGCAGGTCGGGGGGGGAACCGAGGAACTGAAAACTCGTTCAGCCCTCCACCACCACCACACAACTTCACCAACCCGTCATCCTCATAGACTGGAATGGCTTCACTATTTTTGAGTGGATTACGTTGTTGTTTTTTTTAGCATATATATAAAAGATGGCGAAATGCAATCAATAACAAGCTTAAAACTGTTGTCGTGTGAAAAGTTATAAAAAAGAAGCAATAGCAAAAACAGAGCAATTAAAGTATGTTTTGGTGTGTTGTAGAGATGTGTATTTAAGTGCTGAGCATTATAACAATACTTTACAGGCCAAGCTGTTATAAAGAAAATGTGTGAAAAAAAAAAAATGGCAAAGTAATTCTTTTTTTGAGGCATTTTGAAAAAATGTAAATACAGGTGCCAAGCACGTAAAAAGGCTCAATAAACGTTTTAATTCATGAACATGGTTTTGAGTTATTTATTTTCTTCTCATCGTTGCAGGTGAGACGGTTGTGCTGCAAAGCAGTAGGAGCACGCTGTGTTTTCTCTAGACATCAGTTGCTCATCAAACAATAATTTGAAGCACAAAAGCAAGACGAATTACAACCGCAATCAACAAAGTAATGACAATTCAACACGCTGGATGGTCTGTATTACGCAGATATTTACGGATTAACTTTTGATGAATTGTGTTTTTAAAAGCAGGTTAACTGTGGGAGTCGACTCAGCAGGCAGGCACGGCCTTTATGCAACAATAACAATGAATGACATGATTATTAATCACTGCGAGGGAGCGTTCTCCGCTCACAAAACATCTGCTCTGCACCACATCACAGACTTCAGCTTCAAACGCTGATGAAATGCATCGATCATAAACCAAAGTGGGAGAAAAAGACCCTAAAAAAAAAGAAAGGACAAATTCTCTCCCTGCTGGTTCTGTTTAATGACGAGAACGAGGACTAAAGCTCTCTGTGCCAACTGCACTCAGCTGCACTGCTGCTGTGCTCGATGCACATAAATACTGCACCTGTTTACAGAGACAGAGAAATCCCCTTTGTAATCATGTGAACCTCCGAGAGCGAGAGGGGGGGGGGGGGGGGGGGGGGGGGGGGGTGGGGAAACATGCAGCATTTAGGATCATTGCTCCTCCAGGGATTTAACCGGGGGGCCAATCAGCGTCCATTACACGCATGTCTTCTGAGCTCGTGCTCCCCCCGATCACTTCCTATTATGCGTACGGCTCCAGCCATGAAATATCATATCTGAGCCATCATCAGAAAAATGAAAGGAGGGGGGGGGGCATGTCCATGGAGACAGAGACCCCAGTATTGGAAACACCTGTTCTTTTCCAAAGCATGACTTCAAATAATGAGCAGGCAACCGGAGAGAAGCGCATGATTTCATAATTTGGTTCCGCTCCATCTATCTGGACGTTGTTTCCAATAATTATTCACGTTATTTGTTCACTCTTGTTCCAGCAGCATGTCCCCCCAAACCACAGCCCGTCTTCACCGCAGATTTACCTCAGTGCCTGCTAAATGGGGAGATGTATTTGTGAAAGAGGGGCAGCAGAATGACATAATGCACAGCAGGTCTGTTCTTATACTGTAAACTATCCATCAGCTCCTTAAGTGGAAAAGAATGGCCGAGGCCGTGAGCAACGTTAACTCTCTGTCTTTCATCGTGGCGACTTTCATTGGAAACCAAAACGATCACATTGATTGATTAACGGCAGAGAGATATGAGAAAAACAAAAACATGAAACTGGAACAATTGGAGGTACAGGACCGGGTGTTTTTAACGAGATCCTCTGACAAGAGACGAGAGAGATCCGGCGCTCTAATCTGCAGCTTTGAGGCCATTTTAGAGTGACAGCACGCCGACTGGAGGGTTTACCCATAATCCCCCGCCTGTCTCAGCCATTGATCTTTCCCTTCCAACACTTTTCAGACATTTTAACGGACTCAAGAATCGCTCTCTGGGGAACTAAAAAAGAAACGTAAATTTATTGGCCTTTGCTTTGCTTTTAGGCTTCGACGCAGTGTGAGTTCACATCAGACATTCCTGGTAAACTGTTGCCCTCTTGTGTTTATTCTTCTCTTTTGCTGCAGATTCCTCGACTCGACTCATCTTCACAGTAAATCGTTGCTGACAGCAGACGTGGACTCTCTTCTCCAAGGTGTTACAGTGCGCCTGTATATTGACGCACTAAATCACAAAGGGCTTTCGCATACCTTCAGCCAGCGGCTTTTCTTTTTCTTTTTTCTCCGTCTCCTTCAAGGAACATCTTGAAACTATTTTAGGATTGATAAAGTCATGATACAGATGTCAAGTCTGGTGATGTGGCCAATGTTTCTACAGACACAGAAGAAGAGATCTCTGAAGGCAAGTTGTGTACTTCTCTGAAGCGTGATGACCCAGAAAGTCGATTTATCAATAGTTAATCAATAGTTATCATTTACAAAACTGTCGAGGATTAAATCCATTGTGATGCTCTGATGTTGGGGAAACAGGCGCAAATACATTTATTCTTATAATCAACTCTTGAAATGATGACGACACTTGCAAATGACAAGCTAGTGCAACATGTAAACTATAAAGTTACATTTTTTACCTCTTTATCAAAGATTTGACAACACGTATTCCTTTTTACAAAATGAAACAAAACACTGACAGTGATGAAGAACTTCTGTAGAAAATAATGAGAATAAATAAAAAATGTAATCAACAATAAATACAATTTTAACCATTCCCTCTAAACTAAAATAAATCTGGTTTGAATTGAAATGGAACACTATTACCACGAATACAAGACATTTAGTCAATGATCTACACTGAAATAAACACTATTTAAACACTGAAACAAAAAAGAAGAAACTAGATAAAATCCTAAAACTCAAAGTATAAACAACATGGACGGACTTGGATTTAGTTAATAGGTCAGTGTCAAACTGACTTCTATTCAACAAAATGCAGTTTATTTTGCTTTACTCAACATAAAGATATTTCATTATTATAACTTAACTCACTTGTGTAAATGTAACTTATCAGTTGGACTTCCGTTACTCAACTTTATTGAGTAAGACCAACTAAACTGCACTTTGTACTTCCAACTTTACTGACATAAATTAGTGGAGCAACATCAACTTTTGTTTTATGTACTGCTTTTCATGGTTATAAAGATTCTGCATTAAAGTGGCCTTTTAGTGTAATTAAGTGAATTCAAATCACATTACGTTGGTCTGGTGGAAAAGTTCATTTATTAACAATAAAACACAATACAGCACAATGCTGGTTAAAGACAAGATGTCAGAATCATGACGACGACAGTTTGTGTAAAGAACAATAAACTTGTTTCAGGTCAAGATTTATTCTGCAATAGAAAGAATGTGAATCATAAACCTTGTTCTGGTTTCCTCTCGTCATCCGGCTGCCTTTCATGTTGTCACATGACACAGATTTAACACGCAATAATAAAATATGTTTCTCTCCAATAGTCAGATATTTTTTTATTTGCAGACAAAACCTTTGATACCAAAAAAGAAAATCAAACCGCCGGCCAACTGTGAAACTTTTGTTCTTCTCTACATACAGTCAGTCACATTCTCCTGCTTTCTTTTCTTTAAATCTCTGGATGCCAGAAGACGGACAGTCGAGGAAAAAGTAAATTTAGAACAGATTTGAAATGTACAGACGAGTGGAAGATCAGAGAAAAAGGAGATCTGGAAAAAGATTTGAGAGCTTCCTGTAAGAAGGAAATCTCACCGTTCAGACTTCAGACTGAGAAGTCACATATATAGAAACACAGACAGAGAGGTGTGTTTTTAGATTTACAGAGAAACACAACTGTGAGGTAAGAAGAGACACATAACATGTGTATACGGATATTTTCTTATATTGAATGATTGATATCATATGTTATACTGATTTACACCATCTAATCTACACAAGGGTTCAAATGTTGTTACCATGTTTACATTTCTATCTTTGAAATACTACAACATATAAAATAGTCATATAACCACAGACTGTATGTAAGAAGTGGACGTAGTCATCGTGACGTCACTCATTGGTTTGGGGACTGATGTTTTGAAGCCTCGAGTTCGGCGCCGCCACCTTGGATTAGGCTGTTGCTTTTTTGGCAACTGATGAACAGAAGTGACCATATCTGGACGTAGAGACGCCGTATACGTCTCTGGTAGAGACCTGTCAATCACTGTGTAGCCCCGCCCTAAAGCATCCCCTGCTTTATGGTCTGTGTGACTCTAAATGGACCATAATGTACTAAATGAACATCATGCTGTATTGAAGAAGACTTGAAACTAGAGATTGAGACCATAAACTCATGTTTACAATGTTTACTGAGGTAATAAATCAAGAGAGAAGTAGAGTCATTTTCTCATAGACTTCTATACAACCAGAGGAGTCGCCCCCTGGTGGACACTAGAGAGAATGCAGCTTTAAGACACTTCCGCATCGGCTTCACTCGGCAGAACCGGAGTTTGCCGCCTGGTTTGTCATGATGGAGCCACCAGTGTGTTTGGCAGAAGATAATAAAGATGCATTTTCAAGTTCTAATCGAGCTCTTACACTTAATTCTCCCCGCGTCCATATCAAACATCTATATCCTCTACTAAACCTAATCCTAAATTCAAACTTTAAACTGACATTAATCCGTAGTTTAAGGACAGAAAACTGCAGTTTTCATTGTTTTAGACACATCGTATGTTCAGTTTGACGCACACATGGAGAGCAGAAACAAAACACACACACACACACACACATTCTCACACTCTCAGCCATGGCATGCAGGTCAACAGGAAACAGTCCAAATGATTTTTTCTCTTCTTCCTCAGGAGGGAAAAGAGATGTTTGAGATATGGTCGACACCGGCACGGGCAGGTGGTTCTGATAAAACCCCCCGGCCCAGGCCCGTCCCACGGTGCCGTGCCTGCTGAGTACAAAGACGCCCCGCTGGGACGCCCCCGTGTCTAAATGAGAGAGGTCCGGTGCTGCGTGGAGGCTCGCGGCCAGGTCCTCGGAGATCACAGCGGATAGTGTGACTGACCGGGACCGATGACCCGGATATCGAAACCACCCCCGTGGTGGGTTGAGTTGAGAGTGTGAGAACTGAAGTGGTGGAGTGTGAGAAGGGTGTGAAGTAGTAAAGGTCTAGGCCCGATCCCGATGTCGCCCCTAAACCCTTGAACCCTGAACCGTCAGGGACTTTTCTGACGTCACCTGGTAGATGGTTGAGTGTGAGAGGCTGTGACACTGAGACACTTTGCTGCGACGTCACGTGAACATGACAATGTCATATCATGTTATGTACAATTATGGGGGTTTATTTTATATGTTTTACTCCCTGATTTGCTCTGGCTCACCAACTGGAAGCTTTATTTATTGGTTAATTGGTTACTTATTTACAGAAGAAAAGAATGAACAGAATACTGAATAATGAAAGAATCACCAAGTGGAGGCAACAACTGACAGTATGTGCTAGTGTGGCTCAAAGTTTCAGTCACGTTTTCTTCAGTCGTCCGTCTCACACACCTCTGACAGAACAGATGCTCTTCTATTTTAATCAGTTAACCTTTTCCACTGCAGACATTTTCACTTGTCGCAGGAGGAAAAGCTCAGGTAATTAATGACAATAATGGCGGCTGCATTTCATTTTGGTGTGCAGGTTTTTAAGGGGGCCCTGGTATTATGCACGTTGGATCACTGGCTTTGTGGGGCACTTATAGGGAACAGAGCAGTCATTAAAGTTATTAAACACACCTGTGTTTTTCCTGCTATGATGTGAGAATGATGAAAAAAGATATATATTACAGGCAAGAGCGGCGCTGGAGCTCCCCCACGAAAAAAGCAAGAGCAGGAACTAAAAATGTTATTTCATGTTATTTTTTTGTGCTGAACGGTATGTTATGGATCGATTTGTTGTTCCATTAAAACGAGAGAGGGTTGGAAGCTGACTGTGATGCAGACAAAAAGTCAAGACTTTATCGAGTACCTAAGTGATGAGAATGAATCTGCTGAACTTCACCTGGCAAAGCGCCATACTGACAGTGGGACGACCCCTCCCTTCCACTAGGGGTCTGTGTCCTGTTTGTCTCGTTCTGTCTTTCAGGTTGTTGCTCGTCAGCTGATGGGACACACCTGAGCCTGGTGGGAGTGCCAGGTATAAAAACTGAGCACCTGAACCGCACCTGAACGGCGCCCCCTCTTCGGATGACACAGCTGCGTATTTGTTTAGTTATTTGTTCTTTAAATAAATGTCTATTTATTACTTTTAACTCGTCTTGTCTACCTTATGTTGCAGCCTTTATGCCAGGTTGTAACAACAGCAAAACAAACAAAATGGGATCACCGTTGTGATGAACTTGTGTCATATCAGGAGGATCGGCTGCACGCAAACAGAGTTTTGTTTGTGCTTTACACCTGAGGAGACCCAGCTAGCTACCGGGCTCTGCCATCTACCGGGCTCTGCCAGCTACCTGGCTCCATGAGAACAGAAGAACCGGACGGTGTGCTTGGCTGCTAAGTTTAAGTAAGTAGTACTTTTATTTTACTTGAGTATTTCCAGTTTATGGTACTTTCTATTCTATTTGGCTCCATATTGGCAAACTAGAACCTTAAAATGTTGATGCTCTTGCATGTATTTGCTATTGATTAAAAACAAAATAAAAAAATATTCAAACTTTTGTTTGTGTGATGAAATAGAAAAAAGTGCCTTTTTAACACTTATTTTGGAGCCGTCTGGTTGCATAGTGTAGCTACTTGTATTTCATGCTACTTTCTACTTGTACTCTACTACATTTCAGAGGAAAACATTGTACTTTTACAGTTCCACATTCTGAATTCAGGGCTTTTACTTGTAAGTATTTTTTTGTACTTTTACGTAAAGTTGTGATGAAATAACTTTTTAGCACGTTTTAGATCACATCCCCGGTCATCTTGTGCACCTACTGAACAATCTAAAATCCAACCAATATGTGCTGCCTTCTAAGCATGTCCACTTTGCGAAGGATACAGCATGAGCAGGTCCAACTGGCTGAAAACTGATGTGATAAACTTGGTGCAACCACCAGAAAGGTGTTTATAGTTTAGACGAGCCAGACAGTGTTTTAAACAGCCGACTGAGTAAAACGTGGTGTGATTGACAACTCGTGCCGTCTGAAGCTCCACTCGCTGCCTCTGTAGGCGTTTTTACATCAAAGCTATAACCAGCGTGGCCCCGGGTCTGCCCTGCATGAACGAGCACAAAGCCGCACAAGCCAGAGGTCAACGCGGGAACATAAAGGGCCGTCCCGTAAAAACAACGCTCATAAGTGTGTGTGCTCGCAAAAACGTGTCTCTCTTGTCCTTGTCACAGTTTATCGTTCGCTACGCTCATTATTTTCACAGGATGTTTGTGTGACAGTCAAAGCAAAATGGATGATGCGAAACTACCAAGTTTGGTTGTTTTTTTTTCTTCTGAAAACGCAGACTTGAAAATACATTCAGCTCAACACGTGCGTTCTGTAAATCACCTTTTTATAATGCTTGTCACGTAAAATGTTACTCTGACCGTGTCCGCTGTGTTAAAGCTGGCCTGATTTCAGGACAGCCACGCAGCTCTCACCCCCCCCCCCCATCGCCACCATCAATCTATCTATGGGGGCCATGCATGCCTTGCTGGTGCGTGTCTGAATGCGAGTTTGCGAGTGGCAGCTGTGCTCTCTCTCATGGACCTCACCTGCACTGGCTGGGCGGACGCCTGGGACGGATTCAGCGGAAATTTCACGGTGATGTTAGCAGTGAGCAAAGTGTGTGACTTATAACTTTGATAAAACAACACTCTATTGTGGCCTGGATCACACTATTACACAGCGCTGGGGTAATTCCCCCCCCCAGTAACAGGCCTATTGAAAGCCATATCACACCCACGCTCATTGTGCAGGCTCAGCGGCTCGGCTGGGATCGCATTGCGACGTGCGCCGAGAGGGGAAAACAAGAAGCCGGGGTCCTCACTCTTTCCCCTGCACAGTCAGCGAGCTCCTTAAATCTGTGTCAAAAACCACACACCGACCAAATGCTTGAACTCTGCCAAACCCTTTTTTTTAAGTCCCTGAGATGCCCAGCTGGAGGACAAAGTCTATGATTGTATAAATCCAGAATGACCTCTTCTCTTAATCAATCAAAATGCTTTGCTTATGGATTGTTCATGGGGTATTTATGGACACTTGTTTTCTTGTACTCGTTTTGCTGAAATACAATACAAAAACAAAACTGCAGAATGGCTTCTTCTCCGTTGCCAACCCATCCCAACTTGTCAAATACCGGCGCACAGAGGTTACCCTTTAGCATGTCTGTCACCAGGGCTGCTGGGATTAGTCGTCGTAATCGATGACGCTGAAAATGCATCTCTATCAATATTTTTAAATCGACACACGTTTATTTTTAAACTTCTGTCCTTGGAGCTGCCGAGTATACTCATTAAGCCATAAAGTTGTCGGCTTGCTGCCATAAACTGTAAGAAGTGGACGTGCCATTTTGAAGCCTCGAGTTTGGTGTTTGGCTGTCGCCAGCTTGGCTTTCTTGCAACCAGTGATCGGAAGTGACCATATCTGGACTGAGGAGTGACGTAGAGACGCTGTATACGGCTCTATTAGAGACCTGTCAATCACTGTGTTGCCCCGCCCTAAAGCATCCCCTGCTTTATGGTCTGTTTGACTCTAAATGGACCATAATGTACTAAATGAACATCATGCTGTATTGAAGAAGACTTGAAACTAGAGATTGAGACCATAAACTCATGTTTACAATGTTTACTGAGGTAATAAATCAAGAGAGAAGTAGAGTCATTTTCTCATAGACTTCTATACAACCAGAGGAGTCGCCCCCTGGTGGACACTAGAGAGAATGCAGCTTTAAGACACTTCCGCATCGGCTTCACTCGGCAGAACCGGAGGTTGCCGCCTGGTTTGTCATGCTAGAGAGAATGCAGCTTTAACACATGAAGCTTTGGATACACTTTTGAGAACGTGTGTGTGTGTGTCCTTGTTTAAATCGGGAACGACCTCTTCACTTAATCAACATGCATTGCTTGTGGTCGTTTCATGCTTGTGTGTTTCATAATTGGTTTTCGCTAAACCAATTACCAGAAACCAACGTATCTGCCTGAATGTAACGTCATTTGAAGTCGACGGGCGATGTGTTGTTATAACAACATACTTTGTGCTGGTGTTTTAAAAGTGGATCGGAGCAAGTTAAAAGAGAAAGTAAACAAACGGAACCAGCCTACTAGGTCGAATCATAAAGACGCACTAAGTTCTGATGGCAGATTTTCAGGTGTTCAATAAGTGGAACCTCAGACAGGCGGGTACCCAGCATCCATCTGGTGAACTTTTAAAGGAAACTGTAAAAGTTTCAAGAGGCACAGGGTCTTCACCAGCTGCACTTCTCAGTAATGATGGCAGGTGTTGTTATTTTGTGTCTCCGGCTGTCAGTTTCTCTGAGAATATCTTTTAATGTCTGCGTTCAGTGTGTCATGTACGTGGAGCCTCTTCTGTGAGTGTATCAAGAGTTCAAGTTCAGATCTCACATCTCAGTTTATGAACAACCCCCCCCCCCCCCCCCCAGCCTAATCCCTCACACCTGCTCCATAAAGGAATGCCAAGTTAAATTTACAACCACGAGTAAAGACCCAGTGGAAAGAAGATTTTAATTGAGGCTGGCTCTGACGTTTGGACTACACAGCACAGCCGTATGTGGAGTTTAGTGCAATGACTTCAGGAATCATGGCTGGAGTCAAAAGAGCTGCTAATGTTTATAAAGTCCTGCAGCTCTAACATTTCTACTTTCTTTTCTATTATAGAAATTCTACAAATGGGTCAAACAAATCTAGATACTTGTTTGTGTTGTAGATTCTGCAGCTAGTTAATTAAGAAGCCAACAGGCACATTGAAGCTTCATTTAAATAATCAGTTCAACCAAATTACAATAGATGTATTTGTATACGTAGGCTAAGTAGTATATTTTAATGCACATAGTTTTGGACTCAAAATTAACTTTCAACTGTGCCAGACCTAACGACCATTCTACATAATGAATATAGTTTTATTATAAGCTATGCGAGTTAACTCTCATCACTTCACATGCACACAAATTCCAAATATGACAATATTCAGAATTTGCTGATAATAAGTTTTAGGAGCGTTCTTAGGAAAATGGGAAGAAAGCGTGATATTTTGCGTGATTTACTTTCTGTTTAAGTTATTCTTTGAGTCATTGATTGAGTCACTGGTTCTATTTTATTCTAACTTGTGAAGCCGTTTGTAAAGTCTGTGTCAATCTTTGATCCTTCTGACGTTCAGTAATGATGGCTTGAGATATGGCGGCGATGATGGTTTTACATGTGCGTGGGATGAATTAGTGGTGCGGGAGCTTTACATTCACAGCCGTCACTGCTGTAATGACAGCTGTTCTTCTACTCTTCCATAGAGTCCAAGGAGTGTTTCCTGGTCCTCTCGGTCTAGTGTACACTTTATACTTCATACCTTTTTTATAAAGTACTTATTACATACAAGTCTGAGGCTGATTTCTAGTTGTATCTAGCAGTCAAAAGGCCTCACGGCTGCATTAAAACCACCGTTGACATAACAGTGATTTACTTACTTTGTTATTCGTCTGGTACACAATGTAACTCCTAAACAGTAGATCAACAAAGTGGTTGCTATGTGACACCTCAGTGGTTGTTTTGTGGTCACAGGTGTGTGCTTATTGGGTATTTTATAAAGTCGTCAAATCAAGATGTACGTCATGATGTGTATGTATATGTATCTATCTCTCATTACTTGGAGCCATGTCTGTTGTCCAGATTGAGACCTCACACTCTGGCCAACAGGTTGTGTTTGGACTGCACATCTCTGGCCAGAGCTGCTCTGCCTCGCCTGGCACTTAATCCACTTAAAGCCAATTACAAGACTATTACTGTGACCACCTTCCTGACAATGGAGCCCTCAGCGCTGCTGTTATCTCAATTAGCCGCCAGCAGCGGCGATTGATATCATCACTGTTTGGGCTACAGAGAGGCAGAAGGTGTTGACAGATGAGTTCCTACTTTGGCAAAATGAGATCTAGAAAGTGTTTTGTGGGGCTGCTTTAAAGGTCAAAGGGCAGATAGGCCAGACACATCAACCCCTGCCACACTTTGACGCTTTTAATTAGTTTCAAACAAACATTGGAAAGTGTTTGGGTTTGGTGTTGAGCTGCTGTCACAGGATAATATTTTGTTTTCTCTGAAAACGTCAAAGACAAAATGAATGTGTTCCGAGTTCGTCGCACCACAGAAAACTGTTTTAAACCACACGGAACAATTTGAATGATTAAAGAAATTGCCACGCATTTAAAATTTAATCAAATTGTGAAAAAAGAAGCAGTATTCTCTGCTCTGAGGGTTGTTTACATGTAGTTATACGACATGTTGGCCATCTCAATGCTTTGCGCTACATTTGCAGAATGATAACGAGACTTCCGCCGGCCGAGACGCTAACTTGGCGGTGTAGCCCCATGCTAACTTGAATGGGGACAAAATAATTCAATCGTGCGTCTCTTTTAGACTTTTCAAATGTAATCGGACCACATTGATCAAATTGTGATCGTGAAACAAGTTATTTCACGGAAGGTTGTGATGCCCACAACTATTTATCCAGTTAAAAGGGGCAGTTCATCCTAAAATCCAACATGATTGTTTTTTACCTGTAGTGCTATTTATCAATCTAGTTTGTTTGGTGTGAGTAAGTGTTGGAGATATATCGGTTGTAGCGATGTCTGCTTTCTCTCCAACATAATGGAACTAGACGTCACTCGGCTCGTGGTGCTCAAAGAAAAACTGTTAAAAAAACTCAGCAACGTCTCTTTCCAGCAATCATCACCCGGTTACACAAGATACTCCACAGACCTTGTTGTGAGCAGTTTCATGTGGGAACTATGGTTGAAAGGAAATAGTTCATATAAGTGAAAATGCTAAAAATACTTTTTAAAGATGTAAAATATCAGATCTTTTGTGTCATTTTAAACAAAAATACAGGGAATCAATACAAACAAACATCACATAAAACATCCACTCTCAGGCTCTTTTTCTGAGTTTTCAGCTGCATCTCGTGGTCTTTTATAAGCGTTGAGAAGAACGGTTTTCACTTAAACTCAATTTACGCTCCATTTAAAGACAATATCAGCAATTGTGGATACGCAAAGGTCAAGTTCTCAAACATCATTAAAAATATTTGTCAAATGTAAAAAGACAGTATTCAGGCCAACAATGTATTGCTTAAACAATAACATGTTTTGTAACTGATAAAACTCAGGACTTGTAATGAGTCCAATACGTAAACGGACAAATAACCCTTTAATCTTAACACCAAGTCAGCTGGACTGATTTTAAGTATTTTATTACAACATTTAAGTATCGAGTCAGTAAAACATCTGCTGTTTTAAAAGTAACAATATTCAACATTGTCACTCTTGTTTTCATCTAAAAATCAAATGCAATCCAGCAGATGAACCTTTATTAAGAGATACGGAAACTGTTTTATGTTCACTTATACAACACGTTCATGTGTGTGTACAAAGTACAGTAGACACAGACAGTGTTTGTGTGTCATCATACGTGTGTGAGCACATGCAGGCGTTTCTCCGCCATCACATACAGTACAACACGTTGATTTAATTACACAGGAAGTGGGCCCTGTGACATTCTTCTTCTTATTTATGACGTGTCGCGGCCATTTACGTCAAAAGCAGCCGAGGGGGGGGGGGGGAGGGCAGTTAGTCAGGAATTTAAACCACTAGTGTCGGGGAAAACCACTCGGATACAGTAAAGGATAACTATCAAAACAAATGCACTGAGAATCAACGTATTCATGAGCATGACAAATAAGTCACTGTTAAATATTTCCGTATATGAGGACACCTTGGAGTGCATTATTGTGCTTGTACCATGTCCATGGCCTTGTGTTTTTAACTTGTTAGCACAGCCACAGTTGGGTAACACGACAGTATTGACAAAGGTATAGCAACATGGCATGTGCTGTATGGTTACCTGTCATTCACAACAAGGAACCTATAGCTCTACTGTTTTACTGTACTTAACTCTCAGTAAATAATCAATGTTAACAATTTGATATTCAAGGAGGGATTTGGTAATCCTTAAATTATTATAGTGGCACCAAACATACTAAGCCAAATTACGAAAAGTGCTAACGGACAAAATCTATTCTGAATCCAATGTTACAGGTCAGATATGCTGCTTGTTTACATGACAGGAGTTTGGTGAGAGTATATTACCCCATCATCCTACATCGGACACCGGAAGTACCGCTAACGCATGTTGGTCCATGATGTGAAGACCTGTCAGGTCGGCCCCCTTCATGGTGAGGTACCCTTCAAATTAGGGCCCGAGCACCGACGACGTCGGGCGAAGGCCCTATTGTAATCCAAAGAATTATTATTACGTTGCCTCTAAAATCACATTTTTCAGGGCTTTATCATACTCAAAAACTCCCCAAATTTGGCAGGCGTATCAGGACTGCGTGAAAATTTGAGATTTTATGGGTCGCATGCTCATGTATGACAAAATGGCTCACTAGCGCCTCCTACAGTTTCACAGGCCACGGCCGTCACCCAACATGTCCGATTAACGTGGAATTTGACACACGCCGAAAGAGATGTGAAGTGTACGCACTATTAATGTATTAACACCACCCAAACTGAAACTCCAGACATCTAACCAGTTGGAGATTTCCAACATTAAAAAAAGCAAAGTTGGTATCGCTGACATGTCGTAAAGCAGAGCAACATTAGCATCCCATACGGAGTCCAGTATTCACTCAGCTTGTAGGGCGGGTGTTGTACTGCAACATTTGGCTTAGCACAGCGCTAACAGCTGCAAACTGGTTTATATGAATATGAGGTACCAAAAATATTAGCCAACAGCTGCTAATATACTGCAGAGAAATCCTGAATTGGGTGCTAATTCTTAAATGGTTATAAAAGTATGAGCTCTGTGCTGTGCCCAGACCATTTAAAAATTCAGTTGACGCTACATTTTTATTTGTTTATATGTCAGCAGGACTCGCAGGTGCCGATACGTGTCCCTGTGGTATAAGTGTCTCTTTAGGTTAAAGTTAATGGAACAGTGAGACGTGCTCCTCGGATGCATGGATGTCCCTGTGTAATTCTATACTTCTATTTTTTGTTTTTGTCTTTCTTTGAGTGAGTGAGTTGCCAGCTTTAGTTGTGCAGGTTACAGAGCAGGCACGCTGGGAGCTATCTGGTTACCGCTGCCTGTGGCGGTGGGGAGGGGCGCACTGAGCGTTTGTTGAGTGGAAAATGGCCTCTAAAGCTCCTCTACTCACCTTTCGCAGTGACAACATTTAGCACGGTGTGCCGACCCCCCCCCACACTCACCACCCCTCCGCTTCTTACCCCCGACCAACCCTTATCCACATTTCCCTTTTTAAGGCTTCACAACCTGTTTTTGGAGTGATAGACGGAATGAAGCGATTTCGCAGGAGTAAATGCCCTTCAACAGATGGTCAGACATGAGAGGGGGTGGTGGTTGTGGTTTACAGTTGGAGGGGTGGGGGGAGGTCCTGGTTCAGCCCCCACTGTGGCCGAATGTGACAAAATGCAAAGTGGAATTCGCCGGCCACTCCGATCCAGAATTGGCCCGGGGAAAGAGCATGTGAGAGACACGATGGCATGTCCTTCGCGGTCCGGGCGAGTTTGGGTGACAGCTGCGATGTTTATAGGCCGGCTTCGATGACAGTCAGAGAGGGAGGGGTGGGCGGCTCGGCTCTTTTCAGACAGGAATTAGGTTTGTCATCAGATTCTAAAATCCTTCTGATTTATGACATTTCCACTCCCGTTTTCCCTCCTACCCCTTTGACCCGCGCCGACAAACGTGCAGCTGGGAGACGATGACATTTGGCAAAACTGTTTGTTTGTTTGTTTACCCCTTACTTTGGCCACAAAGGATAGTTTTTTTTTTTTTTTTTTTTTTTCCCAACCCACGATGGCGTGCACCATGCCACAGCGCCCACCACCACGTCTTGCTGATTTCAGCGTGTTGCTTTGTCGGTAGAGTACGGTAGAAATGACAATCGCGCGGTGATTTATTTCACTTTTTGGTCGAGGCCACTTGGGTCTCATTTGGTGAAGTTTGTCTTGTTGTTGCTCACATGGGGAAATGACTTCAGTCACACCTATTTTTAGATTCAGCACCTCAAGTTGGTCTTCCAACCAACCAGCACAAAGTCTGCCCTGAGCGGCTGCTGCAAACTGAAATCTTTGAAGCACTTTGAACCATAAAAGGTTTTAATATGTATTTGAAACATTGGCAAATATGTATGAGAAGGGATTTTAGCTTCCTGACTTTTCTAGTACAAATAAAGATTTAGAATTCAGATGCATTTGAAGATTTAGTTGATTGAAGTCAGTCTTAGCACAATATGACGACAGAAATGTTCTATGGTTTATGCAAAAGTATAGTTTTGCCTTGAGAAGAAAATGAAAACCTTTGTAACGCAGGAGTTCTGTTTTATTTCTGCACTAATTGAAAACAGTATTTGCTGCATTTGATGTTAAAGATTGAAATGAGCATCAAGTCTGGTTCTGCTAAACATCACTACCGGCTGCTTCCAGACCAACATCTAAACTGGGTTGATGTTGCTTTGATATTTTACAGTTTTGGCCCTAAGCTGCACTGACTGAAGATGTAGAGCCTAAGTTTCTTTTATACCTGTGAATGGTAAATACAGAATACACCGTGTACATCTCTATAAGCGACCATGGCTCACTGGCTTAAGAGGGTTGTCTGGTAACTGCAGGGTCAACGGTTCGATCCTTGACTGGGACGTGCCACGTGTCGAAGCTCCCTATATACAGGGATGGGTCAAATGCAGAGGTCAAATTTCGTGTATATGACAATATAAAAGGGTTTCTATTCAATCACTGTGTAGCCCCGCCCTAAACATCCCCTGCTTTATGGTCTGTTTGACTCTAAATGAACCATAAGTTACTAAATGAACATCATGTATTGTAGAAGACTTGAAACTAGAGATTGAGACCATAAACTCATGTTTACTGAGGTAATAAATCAAGTAGTCATTTTCTCATAGACTAGTGGACACTAGAGAGAATGCAGCTTTAAGACACGTCAGTTCACGGTAGCTTATATCAAAGTATCACAACATGAGAGGAATTTTCTTTAACATACTCCGTAGCTCTCACACAACCCAACAGCTAACTAGCTAGCTAGCCCTATTTCATTTACCAACATCCAAACAGGAAGTCGGTGGTAAAGTAGTATAAGCCCGCCTCTTGATTGATTTGATTGGCTGCCTGGGCCAAGTGTGCAACTCCACGCCCAGCGCTGAAAACAGTTGAGAATATTTTAATCTTTATGCACATTTTAAAAAACACTGCAAAAATGCGAGGCGCGGTGGAAAAGAGGCGCGGACGCTAGGCGCGCCATACAAAATACAGTTACAGTTAGGAAACTAAAACACTTGGTTAGAGTAAAGGGAATGAATATGTTTACATTTAACTTAAAACACAAATATTAATTGCAGAACTGTAGACGTGCTGCACATCCGTTCACCACCCCAACTTCACCATGCAACATGAGGGCATTATATGTAAATCTAAAGGTGCAGCATTGTGTTCACGTAAATGTGCACAACGTTCATGTGGTGACCGTTTACTCTGATGAGCAAGGTGTCCTTCTCATCGGCCCCTAATCTCTTTAATCCACCCCGGGTCGCCCGATCAACAGAGATTATGTAAACCTATCGTTTACATAGAAACCTCCTCTGATGAAAAGAGAGATTACACGTTGAGCAATGTCTCAGTTGACCAGGCAACGAATACCTCGCCTGACAGCCAATTAATGGGGAGATTATGTGTGGAACATCTCTTCTAATAGGAGAGTGTCATCAATACCAGGAGTGCCCGGTGGCAGTGCAGTTATGTCGGGAGGCAGTTCACCAAGGGGCGGGGGGGTATTTTAGGAAGCAGCATTTGGGAAATAACTGTGAAATTTTTGGTTTCACAATACAAAGTCAATGCTGGGATCAGAGACTATTTAGTTTCTCTCTGTCCGACATCATGTCAAATCATCGGGTTGATTGAAATGAACCATTCAATATGAGTGCAGGCGCAACCTCGGAAGTGTCTTAAAACTGTCATTCTCTCTACTGACCATCGGGAACTCCTCTGGTTGCAAAAAGAAGTCAGATTGTATAGAAGTCTATGAGAAAATGACTCTACTTCTCTCTTGATTTATTACCTCAGTAAACATTGTAAACATGAGTTTATGGTCTCAATCTCTAGTTTCAAGTCTTCTTCAATACAGCATGATGTTCATTTAGTACATTATGGTCCATTTAGAGTCAAACAGACCATAAAGCAGGGGATGCTTTAGGGCGGGGCTACACGGTGATTGACAGGTCTCTACCAGAGACGTATACGGCGTCTCTACGTCACTCCTCCTCAGTCCAGATATGGTCACTTCCATTCTTCGAATGCAAAAAACAACATGGCGACGGCCGTAATCAAAGATCCAAAATTGCCGACCTCGAGGCTTCATAACGTCAGTCCACAAACCAACGATGACTACGTCCACTTTTTACATACAGTCTGTGGTTAAGACCAAGACATTTTTGGTGGCGACAAAAACAGAGCTACTAATAGAACGGATATTGTTGCCGGATCTTTGATACTTTAAGCTTCAACTGTCTGAAAGCAACTTTTGGAGTATTTTTAACTAAAGGAAAGTAAGGACCCTTTTCCCACTTTCCTGCTACATCAATAGAAGTGAGCACAGCATGGGAAACCTAACTGTCTCACTATTTTCAGCGTTTCTGTATTTCAAAAGGAGATCAAGCTGGGCGGCATTTCCTCACATCTTAAAAAAATGACACCCAGCTATGTGACACTTCCCCTCTCCTTATCGTGGGAATTTATAAGCTCTCCTCCGCGCCAGGTGCTCCGCTGACTGGGGAATATACACACACACACACACACACACACACACACACACACACACACACACACACACACACACACACACACAGTGACAGTGCAGACACATGTCATTCACATGAATCCACACATTAAAAAACACATGTACAACCTCAGACACACGTTACACAAAAATGCACACTTAAACATAGACTACTTCGTGCTCACACACACAAACACTGGTGCTATTCCAAACCCAGTTGAGCTGATCGGCCGATGGGAAGGTGGCGGTGAGAGGAGGAAGAGGAAGAGGACACTGTACTATCTCATGTGAGGGAGTTGATTTTGTTTGCATGAAAGTTCCAAATAAAAGAAGAAAATAATCAATGATTAAGTACTTTATGGTTATTTGAAACCATTTCTTAATTTCATTTACACAACAATCCCTGTATCATGATATGTACCGTTAACGGGATATTAAATGACATAACCATTGTGTGTACATGTGTTTGCATAACTAAACCTGTGTTGTTTCTAACATTGGGAATTAAAAGGGGTATTGTGCAAGAAGAAAACATAAACTGGCATCAAAGCAAAGTGAAATAAACAGAATAGTCGATATAAGGTTATAAGTCAAGATGACTCGCAGATGTTTTTTAACCCATGTATGATTGATTAGAACTTCGTTATCCCTGAACTAAATCATTGTGCCATGCAGAAAAAGATCAAAGATTCCAACAGAAGAGTAATAAGTATTAAGTGTATAAGAAGTAAAAATGACACCAGTGCAAAATAGAAGAGCAGTAAATATAGTAAAATAACTCTTAAAATAGTAAATGACAACAAGGTAATATTAAACATAAAGTCTACTAGAAGTGATACGAGCACCAGTGCCTAATAGAAACCTTAAATAGAACAGTAATATTGTTTATGATATGCAGTTTCAAGTGCTGATATGTGAACACCAGAGATGGTCAACTGTGGAAACGTGGATGAAGTTACAGGTCTGGAGTCGGATCTGTTTTGAATCTGTAAGCTGGCAAGCTGACGGTCAACCGTTGCCGAGCTGCTGGTGGAACCAAACACACGAAGTGAGCATTCCATCTGCGGTTCAGACCAAAGAAAACAAACCGGGAGACGGTCTGGGATCGTCCGAGGCTTCGATGGCCGGGGGCCACGTGGCTTTTTGGGGGCGGCTGACGTTTTGTTTCTTCTCAAAACTTCTGTGTGTTGCAACAAGATGCCCTCTACCCCCCCCCCCCCCTGATCTGCTCCTCTCCCACTGATCCATCATCAGATGACAGTATGTGTTCAAAGCTGAATTTCTGCTCTACAAATAGCTCGGCCAGACAAGCCTCACTTTTTTTTTTTTTTTTCTGAGCCTCTGCTCTGCTATCTACAGCGAGCCATGCCGGTCTGGGACCCCCCCCCCCCCCCCCCCCCCCCCACCAGGATATTTTGGGCCGACACCCCCCTCCTCATTAATCACCCGCCTGCTGGAGGTAGAGAGGAAAAAACAAACGGTACCCTCTCCAGGACGCCAGGGGCGAAATCGTTCGAGTGGTGGCAACAACTTTGCGACTTTTCCAAAATATTCGATCTCGCAGTGGGAGGTTTTTCAGTCCGGCCATGAATCTGCAAGCTGACAAAAGTTAGCACTCAGCGGAGGTCTGTCAGTAACCTCAGCCCCTGTTTGACGGAGAGACATCCACACCAACAATTAGAAGTTAATAAATCAGTTCCCTGTTTTTAACACCTTGATTCTTCACAGCGAGGGGAGCTCTGGAGCGGGATGTCTTCTTGGCTAATTAACTGTTCAGGTGGTGGGGGGGAGGGGGGCTTTAGGATTGTTAGTGTTGAGGAGAAATATACCAATATATGACCTGTTTTTTATCATTAGGTACTAGCATGACGGATGATTAAAAAAAATACCTGAATTTTTAAAAAAATTATTTAAATCCTGAAAAATATTAGACTTTTGTAATATTGATTAAAAATAAATATAGTTCTATATATTACCTAAAATGTGTAATATTCCACCCAAAATCTATCAACTGTCCTTGAGCAGACAGGTACATATATTAAATTTAACCCATCGTAAGCACTTTTTAGGAGCAGTGGGCTGCTGGACAGCACCAGGGGAGCAACAGTGTTCTGCTCAAGGACACTTTGACATGCGGACAGTAGGAGATGGGCATTTTGATATTTGTGTCATTTGATATATTGAAATATGTTAGTCAGAACTGGAACCAGACACCAGTGCACGTGACAAAGCTCCACATGCATTGATGTTTACTTGATAAGTGCGCGCATGCATCTGTGTTGATTAAAATGGCAACTCAGTGTCAGCAACCCGCTGCTGAGGCCTGGCAACGTCTTTTAAATGTCAGTGTTGAGCCCTGATTTAGGTCAAATAATTTGTATTTGGAGCAGTTTGAGAAGTTTCTATAAATATATAAAGTAACAGCAATACATTTAGCTGTTGTATGACAAAGCAAACTAACTGTCTCATGAATGCTGCTTCAGTTATTCCAGAATGTTTCTCCTGAGCTCATCTGTAGCGAGGAGGGCAAAAGGACGGTTACGTATGTGATGGTGTGTGTGTTTGTGGGGGGAACACCTGTGTGACAGGCAATCTGTCTCTGTCTAAAGAATGTGACAGTGACCCCGGGATGAAGGTGAGTGAGTGTGTGTGCGTCAGTACTTGTGTGCATGTACAGAAGCAGGTGCTCAGTTATTGCTCACAATACTGACAGACAGACAGACGGACTGATCTGTTTAGAGGCGGTTGTTAATGCAGTGTTAAGACTGCACCATATTAGGGGAGAATAGCAACGACAGAGGTCTGGTGACATTATATTATTCTGCTAATGTCATTACTGTCTGCACTAAACTCGCTGCAGGGAAACATAAAGAGAATCTACAGGCAAAATATAGTTGGAAGAGTTTTAAATGCGTCTAATTCAATGTTCAAGAACGTCAGGATGGTTTCTAAAACGTAACATCATTGTGTGGTCTGTAAAATGTTCTCAACAAATAAGGTTGAAATTGATAAGTTTGGATTTATTCTTTTACAGCTGAAATTCCATGTTTGTTATTATGGGAGAGAGTAAAGTGCCGAAAAAGGTACTGGTACCAAATTCCAGGTACTGTGAAGCCGGATCCGGGTCTGTCCACGGTGGACCGGTCTCTGCTGGAGGTTCTGGGTCTGTCCACGATGGACCGGTCTCTGCTGGAGGATCTGGGTCTGTCCACGGTGGACCGGTCTCTGCTGGGTCTGTCCACGGTGGACCGGTCTCTGCTGGAGGATCTGGGTCTGTCCACAGTGGACCGGTCTCTGCTGGAGTCTGAGCTGAAGGAGGTTCTGGTGAACCTGCATGATTTCATCTGGTTTCACCAGAATCCGACCCGGTGGCTCCGATGACGAGCATTAAGAATAACTCTATAGAAACAGACCATCTTCTCTCTGATGGTGTCTTTGCTGATGGAGGTCTGATAGAGGATCAGGACTGTAGTATCTGGGCAGGTTAATACAAATTGGTGGACTAATATTATCAATACAATACTGTACAGCACAATGATACAAAATGATACATAAATGCATTACAAAAAGTATTTTTAATAGAAGAATTGTGTCTATTTCATCAAATCAAGTTTTGAATTCTTAATCTTTACTTATTCTTTGATCAGATATTTCCTCATCTAAATCGGCTGCTCAAGAGAATTAGACAATTTTACTGCATGTTATTTATGTTTTGTATTGTCTCCTGTGTTCAGACGACATGGTCTGAGATTTGATGATTCATGTTTTCTGAATTAGTCAATTTAATTAAATTCAGCAACAATGTGGTGAAGCCACTTTACTGTAGTTTCACACATAATTTGTTGGACTTAAGCTTAACGTCATTATTCATAATGTTACGTGAGATTTAAAGTTGTCATTATTATTTTTACGTTATCTAAATAAATGAACACACAATAAAGGTATTGTGTGTTCATGCGACTATGAATATTACGACATTTCACACATCCACTATCTTGGCCGATGCACCGCCCATCTAACTTTTTATGAGCCTAAATGTTTGCTTGACTGCTACAACATTAGGTCTAGTGAAACTCAAACCTGCTCTCGAACACCACCTCTCGTTCTCACTTGGTATGCTCTGGATGGTCAAGTGGAACATTCCTGCAGACTGCGTTTCACTCTGTTGGCTCAGATCTGCTTTAATCAGCTCAGCGATGGCTGAGCTGCAGCGATAGAGTTACAGTGGCGGGGAAAGAGAGACGGAGAAGGTGAATAACTTTTCAATCATTAGGGCCAAGCAAGATTTCACAGGGTCAGAGCATGTTCGTATCGGTCGCCACCAACTGCAACTTATTTAATAGATTTCCATCAATTTATTTTACAAACGTGTCTGATTTAAGTTCCCAGTTAAGTTTTCAAACAAATACAAAATCCAATACACAGTAAAGCCACCACACTACACCACGAAATAGATTGCTTGTGATTGCCTTCCTAATCCACCCGAGTAAACTTGTTGTTTGTTCCGGCCTCCCGATCATCAGAGCGACATTGTTTTTGAGCAGCTTTCTAAACCATCAGACATTAATCATTATGATCACGTTCTTCTCTGCCACCTCAACCATTTGATCAATATTAACTAATTAATTTAATTTAACTTAATTTTCTTTCTTTGGGGCTGTGGATCGACATGCAGACATTTTAACACCCTTTTCGTTGATACGTGACGGTAAACCGATGCCTTTACACATCCGGTGGACATAGAACTTTAACATCAATTTGGAGTAATTTTGTGACCACCTTATTTCCACTATTCTTATATCTCTGTTTTGGTCTCCACCACCTCCCGAGGGAAACGTCTGAAGTGTTGGGAGCAAACTCTTAAATTTTATCACCTTTTTACATTGATATGCGTTACCAAACAGTTGCCTTTACACATCCAGTAGACTCACAAACATTAATATTCATTTTGAGTCATTTTGTAACCACCTTTCACATTCAATAGATCAAGTATCCCTGACTCTTTTAGCTCTGTTTTGGTCTCCACCAGCCCCTGAGGAAAACATCTGGCTCTTTAGCTGCTAAATTCTCCACTATGTTCACCAGCTAGTCGCTAACTTTGTGTGGTGCTGAGCAGACAGCATGCAGTGGGTTCATCCAAGCTGTTTAATCAAAACAGTAGAAATTATAAGCACAATAAGAGTAAGACAAAAAGCCAAAGTTGCAGGTCGTAAAGACCAAAACAATCTGCTGAAAGGTACTGAAATGGTCTGTAGGGTTGCTGCAGTTAGGTGATAAACGAGCAACTTCTTTCAATCAGATGGTGGTTGTGGTTTTAAAAAAAGGCCTGGTTAAGGTTGGGGAAAGATCATTGTCACGGTTAAAAGAAACCAACATTAACAGTTGGTTGGAGATGGACTGCAAACTGCAGTTTCCTGTATCAAAATAACAGGATTCTGATGACCCAAACAAAGATTTTGTGGCGTTACAGTAACTTTAGGATACGTATTCTTCCTCTCCTGATAGAAAACTGTTATTCGCAAGACCATAAGATGCTCTTTTCTTTCTTAGAAAAACATAAACGGTCCTTTTAAGTGTCGGAGCACATAATCAAGATTAATCAAGTGTTCTAAGTAGTGAGACGATGAATTCATACCTCCAGATCTACTACATTACTTCTGATTAAGTCAGAGTTGTTTTCAGGGCACAAGCTCACATTTGAGGAGACATTTAATCCACTATAGGGGATCTTGTGGCTGTTGCTGCTGTTAAACTAGTCATCTGTGCATATAATGTAATATTATACACCACCCTCCCTCTGTCAGGGTGATCGTTTACACCGCTCATACTGTGTGTCACCAGGTCGTTACGTTTCTTTCAGACGACTACCAATTAGCTGGCTTTTAATTAGTCAGCACTTTCCCTGATTCCACATGTCACACAAGTTCAATCCATCAGCACCGTGGAGCCGGACCAGTAGTTTCATGATGGTCCACTAAACGGCATGCGGCCCGTCTTTGTTCAGTTGGACCGCGTCCTAATGGGGTTGGCTGTGTTTCAAAGCTAGTCTTTCTGTTCCTGCTGCTGTAAACATGCTGTCTTTAACTGTCTTATCGTATTACTTTAGGTAACTTTTGATTTAACTATACTACTTCTGTATCAGCTACTTCTATTTCGTAAATACAGTAGTACATGTCTGTCTCGTAGACCATGTTTGTACTCCCTGTACTTCTTCTGGCTCGCTCTAATATTTCTGAATAAAGGACATTATTTCTATTTTGTAAATTATTCTTATGCCTGTTTGATATTTTTTGCTAGATTATTTTATTTTGAACCATTTTGGTAATTTTCGTCTGAAAACATGATGTATGAATATATCTTTTGCTGGCAACTGCCGGGACCAAATACTCATTTTAATAGGTTGTTTGCAGTATTGGAGTAAAGTACTTTTACGTTAAACAAACCCTCAACAACAATCGTATCTTGCACTTTTTCTTTTCAAATTATTGTTAACATGAACCTGAAAATACCATTAAGGAAATGATTGAAATGATTGAACTATCGCTGGGCAATATATCGATATTACATTCTGATATGAGACGAGATATTGTTTTGGATATGGTAATAGCCGTTCAAGACTTAAAAACGAGTCGGGAGTAAATCTGACATTGTGCGGTTACAGTTCTGTGAACGATCCAAACGTTTAACTTTAAAGAATCTTGCAGCAAATTAAAGCATCGAGTGGATCTAATTTTTAATCCCGCTAGTGTCAGTATCCTAAAAACGTCAGTACTTTGCTGTACACGGTGAGCCGTACGTATCAACACATTGTAACCTGCCTAATAATAATTCTGAACGTGAATGAAAAGTTGGCTTGACGAAAGATAAAAGACGACCAAAGTGGTTCATGATTTGATCACTCCATCAGTGGAAATAGCTCGCTATGCTAATCATTTCAGAAGACGTGATATGAACCCATGCTGACTGATGAATAGTGTTGTCTGTAATTATATCTAAATTGATTTATGGGGATACATTTCCAGAGCGCTTCGGCAGCATGTAAGGTTGCACCTGTTCAGCCAGATGGGGATATAGATAGACCGCAAGGTACAGGGCATCACAATACTCACCGTGTGTATAAATAGAAAGCCTGCATGGTAATACAGCTTGAGGTTGAAATGAGAAAAATATTGTATTCAGGGCATTTAATGTTTAATTAACTCAATGTATTTTTAAATGTATTAACAATCTTTGTATATTTCTGTTACAATCTTCAGTGAAGCGACATGCGAGCTGACGAAAGATTGCGACCAATGGGAGCGCTCGCAATAAAGTTTCTTTTTTAAAAGTCCGCGGTCAGTCGCGATTTATTTTTAATGCTGCGCCTCCTCACAGGGGTCACCGCAACCTTTTCCCCCGTCATTGAGACACTTCTCGGGTTTTGGCGGCGCGCAAATTGCAGCAGGGTGGGCTTTTCACATTAAAGGCCAGTGGAAATCTAAAAGCAGGACGGGGAGCTCTGGCATGCGGGTGGGCAGCCGCTTCATGTGTCCAGATATCGTCACATCACATAAAGATTCCTCCTCCATGCAACCATTAATCTGTCACCAGGACAACCTACTATAACCCAGACTGTAGACATACAGTATGGTGCAATGTTTATGGGTGTGTGGTATGTGGCTCTGATTGAGGAACAAGCATTGTGTTGTGTTATTCAAAACAATAAGCTTTATTTTTTGGCAATAATTGAGCAATTTACAGATCTGTTGAGGTGTGACATCACTTCAAGTTGTGACTTTTCAGTGCTTTGCGTTTCCCTCTAATCTCATAGCTGCACTTGACAAATATTTAAAGTAAACGTACACCCGTTCCCTCAACTTAAATTACAAATGAAGTGCTGCAAGAATAAGAAACTTCCCATCAGCACTTTCTTACCGGTTTCAACTGACTGGAGGCATTTGGCACTCTATCTGAATTCCCCACAGCGTCTGTTAACCAATCATCTTGCTGCTGTCTCAATCTGAACGTGTTCTCGTCAGCCAACAACCTCTGGTTGTATAGAAGTCTATGAGAAAATGACTCTACTTCTCTCTTGATTTATTACCTCAGTAAACATTGTAAACATGAGTTTATGGTCTCAATCTCTAGTTTCAAGTCTTCTTCAATACAGCATGATGTTCATTTAGTACATTATGGTCCATTTAGAGTCAAACAGACCATAAAGCAGAGGATGCTTTAGGGCGGGGCTTACTGTGATTGACAGGTCAAAGAAAGAGACGCCGACTTTAGATGAATCTAACAAACGCTGTTGCTTAATTGGACGCAAATAGGACAAAGTCATCGTCATAAAAACACCAAATGAGGTCCTTTGGAGGGATCTTGTTCGTCCCAGTAGTTCGAGAATGTTCTTGTCAGAGAGCTTTGAATCTGTTATTACTGAGACACTTTGGCCTTCAGACTTACGAGGTGAATATATTCATATGAGTCACAAGAAGCAACGATCTTTATATCTCCAGCACCACCTTCAGAGACTTCTCGGTGCAGCTTTATGTGATTATGGTGCTTTGAAATTATAATATCAGGAAAAGAATTTTAAAAGATTCTTCACATACTTTATCTTTTCTGGTGTCTCTTTGCGTTCCATTGACATTAACCACCACAAACCAGTACACATTATTAGTATTATGGTATTTTGGCGTATTTAAGCTGAGACTTATTTCTCACTGCTGGTGTTTTGCAGCTGCCGGAGCGTAAAGTTACCCGTCGGAGCTTCATCACATTCACACAATTAAAACACATTCACACCTGAGATCCACGCTCTTCCTCTGCCGGCCTCGAGTCCACGTTTCTGGGGGGATTCTTAACCTGGTCCTAAGTCTGCCTCTCTAACCTTTAGCCCCCCCCCCCCCCCAAAAAAACTCTTCAATCTCAGCGAGCCCCAGCAGAGGAATGTAAAAGCCAAATAAAAAGCGCTGAGGAGTCAGAGAGGTGTGTAAAAAAAAAAAGGTTCACCCTGTTTTGGCCTAAAGATACACTCGGAGATATCCAGCGCCAGAGATTTCATCTCTTTTCAAAGTAAATAAATGGAATTATGATGTTTTTCTTGGCCGTCCACATTGTTTATGAAAAAGCAGAGAGAGCAGTCCGTTCACACTTTAGGTGATAACTACAGTGGGCCTTTGTGAAGGCCGAGTGCTGGCACAGGAACCACGGTTTACTTTGGAGGCTGAAATTGAGCTCAACTTTGTGTGCAAAGTTGTCAGGATCTGTACCTTGTTTACAGAGCGTAACCTGTTTGTGAACTTGTCCGAGTGCGCTTATCCATAGTGTGTGTGTGTGTGTGTGTGTGTGTATGTGTGTCAGCATTTGGCCCGTGTGAGTAGAAATTGTTTTTTTATTAAGAACTTTTTTGGTTTTAAGAGAAAACAAGCCAGACTCTGGCAGCACGCTGGCTGAATGATGGATGTATTTCTGAAGCGGAACAGAAAAGGCCTCGAGTTGATACGATCTCAAAGTGCTTACTACGAGTAATTCAGTAGTGATTCCAGTAGTTGTGTGTGTATTCAGCCAGCAGAAGAAGCCAATAGTTGACTCAAACATCCAACTGTGATCTGAATTTATTCTGGCTGACTCAGCGCAAAGTTACATCTTTTTACCACAACGTTTTTTTCTTTTTCTTTTCAGAGCTGAAATGGCTCCTTACGCGCCAGAAGGGTGCTACAGATCATCACAACATATATGTGATGAATATAAGCTGCTTAGAGCTACTGTAAGGAAGTTCAACGAGTTCTAATATCTACTTTATGCTGCTGTGAGAAAAGTCTCCCTCAAACAACTGGATTTATTCAAGTTTCTCCCCAAAAACTTATAATTTACCTTCGCAACAGAGCTTGAACTCATCGTAATGGAACTTCCATACGTTAGCTGTTAGCACCAGTGCGGCTAACGTGACTAGCCCTTCTCTGACTAGAAAGCATTAATGCCCATCTCCAGATCACATATTGGTTTCACTGAATATCAGCCGGTAACGATCGGCGGTAAAACTGTATATTAACACTATGACGGTTAAACTTAAATGAATTAATCTGAGGTTCATCCGTCCAGGGACTCGACCCCTGCCATGTTTACAGAGAACGTCTTTCATGAGAGCTGACAGGTCAATAAAAGCAGAAACATCATCGGCTTCGTCATCAACCCACGGCTGCCAGAATATCCCCCCTCGCGTTGGCAGGCTCCTCTCCAAAACATCACCGCCCGTCTTTAAGGAAAGGTGCTAATTTTATGACGCGGCGGATACCGTACGCCGAAAACAGTTCAGCGCCGATACACCTGGAAGAAACAACCGGGGGTTGCTCTTCAGGTGTCGGTGACGCCGACGTGTGTGCTGGAGCAGCTTCCCACGTGCGTCACCCTGTTACTGGCTGCTGCCCACCTCAGTATTGTCTCTCAACACCCTGATGCACTGAGGTGTTTACTGACCGTCTTCACACGCGTATTACAGTAGCTCACACTAATGCAGCACTCTTATGAGCACACACTCACTTTTACAACTGATAATCTTCAAGTGTGCTCTAATGCAGGTCCACTCCACTGGTCGCCTGAGGCTTTAAAGGTCCCGAAAAAACAAACTTCTCACTGGAATAATGACTAGTATTACTGCTTTGAATGCTATGCAGCTGGAAAGAAACATCTCAACACTCTTCTAACTTAAATTTCAGGTGTTTTGCCAATTTTGTTTATTTTCTAGCCAAAAATAAAAAATAAAAAAAGACTAAAATCAGTGGATTTTAAAGAACCATATTGTTTTCAGGACTATTATAAACCAGCATGGGACACCAGAGAGTCACACTTTAGGCTTTTATAAGGCGGGTTGTTTTTTTTTATGGTCAGGCAATTTAATGATATAATTACATTTGAATTAATTTAGCAAATCATAATGTTGTAATAAGGCAAACGTGCCGTCTTCTCCTGGTTTTAGGCTCATTACAGTAGAGTGATGTGATTTTACTTGACTGTTCTATTATTTTATATTCGTCATTATATCCACATTACTGATTATTTACGTAAAATCTCCTTTTGTAAATATTTTGTAAAAGCACCAATAGTCAACGGTGCAATATCGTCTCAATATTGAACATTTTGCAATATTTTATCGCCCGGCACAATATGTAATACTATTCAATGTGTTTTTTTATGTTTCTGTTCATGAACACTTGATTATGCAGTTTCAGAACAACATGGACCGAGAAGGCAAACTTTATTAGTCCTTTCAACCTTGACAAAGATGGCGTTCTTACCTTTCACAATAAAAGCCCAAGAAATATAATATGTCAGCCGTTTATTCGTCATGCCCCCCCGACAAGTAAAGGCTTTTTCGTTTCCAAAATATTGTTGAGCAATTAATAAGAATACATTTTAATATTTAGCTGATCATGCAGGAATCTATTTGATGAAAAGATAATATTGATAAAGATGTCAGATTAGTGAAGGCAGGTTGAGTGAGAAAGCAGGGGGTGTTTGTGGGACACCAGACATTTATATCCTGTTGTATCAGTCCGGTCGGTGGGGACGCCGTGGTTCTGCTGTTGTCCGACCCGTTTGATGTTCTATTTCAGCACCCACTTGAAAGACTCTCTGTCACATTAATCAGGGCTGCAGCAGATGCCTGCAGTGTTTTCTGTCAATCCCGAGGCCTCCGCCGATACGCCTGCTACGATTTATTAGGGAAAAAAAGCTTCTATATTTGTAGTAGCAACCTTCTGCCTGGACCTCACCAGCTGATGTCAGTTCATTATTTGCCCCCCCCCCCCATGAATCTAATACTTTTTCTTCGTGCCAAAACTGTGGGCATGAAGAATCAAGATCCCCACACATAACCACCCTCGTATAGATAGACGCTCACACACACACAAACACACACACACACACACACAGATGCCATCTCTTACTGTCGGTCAGCGCGGAAAATCAGACACTCCATCCATCTGCTGGTGTTGTTCCTAGCAACCAAAGTTCTGTTGCCACAGTAAAGATCTCCCCACATGAACTTGTCAATCAAGCTGCAGCGACCTCATGTTTTGATTGTTTTTGGGTTCCCCCCTCCCCCTCCCCCCCTCACTTGCTCTCGTTAACCTCATTAGAGTTTTTTAGTTGATTCCCACGTTGTGTTTTTGCCTCATGGAGTCAGCGTTGTTTATCTGATTACAGCTAACATTAGAAGCTTCCCGCTCTCATTAGAACCCGGCTGTGAGTCAGAGCGGAGTGAACTTTGTTTGAGTTTCTGGATGATAGCTTCGGGCAACAACACAAGGACGGACCATGCTGCTAAATTAGCGTCCCAGTGAATCGATTAGAACATGCGAGTAACTAAAAACGTGAAAAGGTGCAGAGTCCACGTTGCACGTCATGGTGGGTAAAAAAACACAACATCTGTTGAGACAAATGTGTGATTTAGTGTTGTGGGTTTAAGGGAGAAAATCCAGGAAAACTTGATAAACCACACAAATCCACCATAACCACAGAAAGCCTGTGTAAACTAGAGTAATGCCCAAATGAAGTGTGAGAAAGAGGGGGAAAAGAACGACTTTGTAAAACCTTTAACGACACGGTTTACTCTGGGATGAGTGTCGCCTTTCCGCGGAAATATTGCCATGTCCGAAAAATGCGGGTCTGCATTTGTCTCATTTTGCACGCTGACTTACTGGACACTCACACTGGAAATAGTTACGCTTGGATTTCAAGCTGTCGCGCTGCTGCTGCACCGGCCTCCTTCCTCCTCTGTTAGGAGCGTTCTGCTCTCCCATTGTTTGTGTTTATGGGCAGCGGAGGATTCCTGAGGAGCATACTGCTTTCATTTGAGACGTGATGGTGTTTCACATCTCATTACAAAGTACTGTTCTTGAGTGCTACTCGAGTTTAAATTGAGTATTTATACTTAATTGCACCATTTACTTTTTACTTATGGCAAATATGGTAGTTTTTATTACATAAATCTTATAAAGTATGATGCATTGTTGTAGATTAAACCACCAAAATACAGACGCATGAGCAAGTTAGCAAATGCACCCCAACTATTCAGTCGGGGAAAGTAAAGCTATATGTTTGCTGCAACACATCTTTCCAAGTTTTAAACATAACCAGGCGCCCCAAAACCTTTATGTATTTCTTTCTTTTTTACACTCGGTGGTGGAAAGTAAATAAATACATTTACATTTAGTATTTAGTACATTTAAATTTTTTTAAAAAATATATTAAAAACTCATCTTTGGGGGCCCATGATAATATATTAAAATGGGCCATCCTACAAGAATTGTACTTTTTCTTTTGATACGTACATTTTGCTGGTAATATATCGACACCTTTACTCTTGGATTTTTTAATGCAGAGTATTTTGACATTGCTAATCTTACTCACAGGGCCAGCGTGTAGGACTTGTCAGCGTGTAGGACTTGTCAGCGTGTAGGACTTGGCAGCATCTAGCGGTGAAGTTAAACTCAAAACTTGTCTCGTGTGCAGGAAGACTTTGACGTGAAAACACAAAAATCTAGAGCCCTCTCCGGAGCCACAGTTTGGTTTGTCCCTTCTGGGCTACTGTAGAAACATGGCGGCTGCTCTGTATGTATGTATAAGCAACTCATTCCTAGGCAACAAAAACACAATTATTTTTATTTTCAGGTGATCATAAATGAAATATTATATTTAATTTCTGCCAGTAGATCCCCTAAATGCTTCACACTGTTCCTTTTAAGTTTAGGTAAATAATTTAAATACTTAGATGACTTTCTAGACTAGAACTGGTTGAATTCGGTGAACACGAACTTGAGAGTAGATGATGTGAAGTGTTTGTTTGTTTGGATGTGTTCATGGCTTAAGGAGGCAGAATCGCAGCAGGTGTTTGAATCACAGTGACGTGGATGGATCTCTAGGGAGGCCCGACTGCACCGCCCGGCCACTCCGGCACGACGAGAGCACGCCGACTCCTCACCGACGAACTGCCGACCTGCAAACGACACAACCTTGCTCTCTGATTATACAACCGCGACTGGACGGCAGATGTGTAATGGAAAAGTTGTCACTGAAGCCTCCGCGGCCTCTGCTCTCCACTTTGTAGCTTCGCGGACCCGCGAATCGTAGCCGCTTCTATGAAAGCGGTCTTTAAACGCGACGCGGGCAGCAGGTGGGAGCTCTGTGCCGCGACAGGAATGCCGGGCGAAGGACTCTGTAGGGGGCTTAGAGATGCCCCCTTGGCACTGCGAGAGGAGACCTCTATGTTTTTTTTTTTTTTTGCCCTTTAAGGCTGCACGGCCAGTGAGAACCGAGTCCGGCCTCAAAGTCCCCCCCCCCCCCCCACATGTGAACCTGTCACTCTTTGCGGATCTGGAGGCTCGGCGGGGGCGGAGGGGGTTGTGTGGATTTAGACCATTAGTTCTGGGCTCACACTCACATGTGTGCGGAGAGAGTCACAGAGGTCTTTCTGCTAATTATAGGCCGAAATCTGACGGAGAAAAAAACGAGAGGGAAACGGGACAGCTGCAAGGGTCCATGTGGACGACGGAGGGGAAGAAGAGAGGAGGAGGAGGGTTTTTGATTTCTCACTAAATCCTTAAACCCCCTCCTTAAACCCTAAAAACAAAAATTCAATCATCTTGGTGTCCTCGCTTTCTTATCCCCTCTCAACACAACCCTCCCTCGTCCTCTCTCTCAGACGAGAGGTCAGGGGTCAGTCCCCGATGGGATCGCCCAGGCTTTCACAGGACGTCCCATCTTTTCCCCAAACTAATGCCATTTCCTACGGGGAGCTGAGCCAGCAAGCTGGAGGAGAACTCTGAGACCTCCACTGTGTGAATGATCAAACGCACACACTAACACCTGTGAGGACACACAAAGAGACGAGCATGCTGTCTTTATCATACAGCTCTACAATCATTGAACCACATGTCTCTGATGGTACTTAAAGGTGAAATCATCTTTTCTTTTCCACATGAATATCCAATTGTCATTTTATTCCTGCAACAATTGAGTCATCACTCAGAAAGACTTCTTTCGGCTTAATTCAACTCAAAGCGGGCAACCGCACCGAGACTCCAGACCCTCAGGGGCCCCCCAAAGGTCCCGTATTCATAGTAACGTGATTGAGTGCACATTTTCTGAATAAATAACACATCAAGTTCATGACTACCAGATCAAATTGATAAAAACTCTCTTGAGCTCCGTCAAACATAAACAATGTTTTGGTTTTTACCACAGACTGCCGGTGGACGTGCTGTATAAGAAGTGGACGTAGTCATCATAACGTCATTGGTTTGTGGACTGATATTATGAAGCCTTGAGTTCGGCGTTTTGGCCGTCGCCATCTTGTGTTTATGCAACCAGTGAAAGGAAGTGACCATATCTGGACTGAGGAGTGACGTAGAGACGGCGTATACGTCTCTGGTAGAGACCTGTCAATCACCGTGTAGCCCCGCCCTAAAGCATACCCTGCTTTATGGTCTGTTTGACTCTAAATGGACCATAATGTACTAAATGAACATCATGCTGTATTGAAGAAGACTTGAAACTAGAGATTGAGACCATAAACTCATGTTTACAATGTTTACTGAGGTAATAAATCAAGAGAGAAGTAGAGTCATTTTCTCATAGACTTCTATACAACCAGAGGAGTCGCCCCCTGATGGACATTAGAGAGAATGCAGGTTTTAAGACATGAAGCTTTGGAGGTTGCCGCCTGGTTTTTATCACCTGGAACCATGTTGGAGCATAAGGGCTCTCACTCCCTGTCATCCATTGGATTCAATGTGTTTCAAAGATCCTAATTTAAATAAAATCAAATAACAGAATCGTCTTGATTCATCTCATCACACAGCTGGTGGGATGAGTCAGCTTCCCAACAAACAGTCAAAAAGCCTGCTTAGTGCTGGAGACCGTGTGACTCATCTCATCCTTCATATGACGTGCTCGTGTGCAAAAACTGTCTCTCAATGTCGGTGTAATATTAGAAGATCATTATCTTGTTACAGGAGTTTCCGTGAGAATGTCGTGAGCTCTCCTCAGGGTCTTACGGCCGAGGCACAGTAGCCGAGTCCAGATTGTTTCCCTCCTCCCGTCTGATTGACAGGTGTCCAACAATCCCCCTGGCTTTGCGCCGGAGATCCCCCCCCCCCCCCCGAAGAGGCCGGGCGGAGGCTGACCTTGCCCGGCTCATCAATAGCATTCATTGCTCCCAGGCTGCATGTGACAGGTGCTCGAGCCCCAAAAACCTCTGCAGCTCCTGCCCGTTTTTATTGGTCCTTCTGCCTCCCCCCCCCCCCCCCCCCCCCCCCCCCCCCCCCCCCCCCCCCCCCCCCCGTTTCCTCCAGGGACATTTGGGAGCGAGGCTCAGGTCTCCTCCGGCTCAAATTAAATGCCTGTGGTTAATTAGCTGAGGTTGCTATTACCAGCAGAGGTGGAAACCCTTTACCAGTGCGCCCCGGCCTGGGAACACTGGGAGCTGTGTGGCCTCCCCTCTGGAACAAGACAGAATTAGTAGGTTTAACAAAAAAAATTCTGGCTCCGACCTTTTCACTTCCTCCCTCATCTTGAGTTAAATGCATCAGCCTCTGCTGCAGGCTGCAGAAGAAGACTCACATCCCCCCCCCCTAGTGGCAGTCCGTGTCCATGCACCCCTTCAACAGGACTGTAAGAGTCTCTGCAGAGACGGTAAAGGAGGTTTAGAAATACAGCAACATAGAAACTCAATTTAATTAGCACCATTATTCAAAGTAAAGTAAAAAACGTTTACACTACAATCTATTTTTGGGTGTAATTTTGTGTATATTTCACATTTATATTGACATAAAAGTATTTAAAATTATACATAATAATGGTCATAAATGTTATAAGATTTGTTGACATCAGGCATCTCTTATGTCCAGGTGTGAGAATTATTATTACTAATTCTTTTGTTGGTAAATAAGCAAATACCAGACATCTACATCTCTCTTCTATTGCCTTTCACTGATAACACACACAAGTAGAGTTTCATTTTCATTAATGTGTTTTCTCAGCCAATTTCAGCCATTCAAATAAAAAAAGATGAAAACTTTTTAATGAAAAGAAAGTATTCTGTAAGTCATTATAATGACCAACTTTCCCAAAACAACGACTTAGTATCTCAAAACAATGAGGTAATAACTCTGACTGAGTTTCTCATAATAAAGACTCAGTATCTCAAAATAAAGGCTTAGTATCGTGAAACAATAGGATTTACAACAAAACTTCAACCTTTCTAATCAGTGTATAGAAATCTCAGTCGTTTCATGTTTTCCTACAGAATGTCACATTGTTTTTATATCTTTTATGCTTTTTATGGTGTGAATTATTCATCCCTGTTCTGCTGGCTCAGGATGTCAATTTATAATGATGATCACTGCTGTCAAGTCTGCATGTATCCAGATGTGTGTGTATATATATATATATACATATATACATATACATGTGTGTGTGTGGATCCTGCCCAGCCTCAGAGCTCCTCTGGCCCGGGTCTGTCTGTGGAGACGCCTGCATGTCTTCCAGCTGTTCAACCTAAGAATCACCGTCTTCCTGGAAAGTTGTTCAACATCTTCGTCTCTCCAGGTTGCCACAACATCTCAACTTGTTCTTCCTTCTCTTCGTTTCGTCTTTATCTAACTGTCTCTGTGTCTCTGCTGAGAACATGTTGTTTGATTTAGCCCCCCCCCCACAGAGAGGGGGATTCACTAATGAGATGAACTGATACCTTGGCATGCGGTCAAACTCTGTGTGTGTGTGTGTGTGTGTGTGTGTGTGTGTGTGTGTGTGTGTGTGAGATCTTTAATGGACTACGGTATTTCAGGGCTCGAAGAAGAAGAGATGATCAATGATCAGCCAGTTCATGGCCTCTGGCTGCCGTCAGTGGAACCTCTTGTTAACATAATACATGTATTGAAAAAGGGAAAACAAACCTTAAAACATAGTAAACCTGCACCCTAAAATACACACATATATGTATATTTTATGTGAGGGATATTTAAATATTGCTGTTTTTTTTTCAACATTTAACGATACATTAAATTAAAGATTAAAGATGTTGATTGTCATCCCGGTTATACATTTTTTATGATTTTGCTGGGATGCTCCAAAAAAAAAAAATAGTTAATATAAAAGCACATAAAATATAATCAAATAAATTATGAGAACAAATTCTAAGAAGCAACACAAATATCCATTTATATTTAATTGAATTGCATTCATAGGATATAATTCTGACACTCACTCGTTTCCTTCGTCTCCTGTCTGATGCTTTCTATCGATTCGCTCTCTTTGTTAAACTAATGTAAAATCGCTCATTAATAATGAATAAAGCTGCATAAAAACGTTCACATATCGTTCAGCTCATCGTGTTCTAGAAGTTATTTTAGATAAATCAACCAGCCTTCAGTTTGTGAATCACTGATTATGATTTTAAACTGAACCTTTAACTCCGCTGACATGATTCATTATGGAACAGATGTTTTCCCATGATGCATTTCACTTCCCTATATCTCTTGTCCTGCAGCCTTGTTGTGTCATCAGCACTGCTCAAAGCAATACGTTGCATATCGTTTATTATTCACCTTTTTCTGGCTTTGTTCTCTGAGGTTAAATAAAATGACTCTTTGCATTCTGCTCATTTCACTTCTTCATTGAGTGACGCACCGCAAAACTCTGCGCAGCACGACGCTATGTTTCAACTTTCTTTTTCTTTTTTTTGATTCCTCCAGCGTCTCCCTTGTTTGTGTGCAGCCGGTTTGGTGCCGCGTGAGAAGTCATTAACGCCGTTATTCCTATAACCCAGATGAAGGGCCACGGGGCCGGTCGTTCACCGCCCTGAAGCCTCCCGGGGCCTCCTGAGGGACCGGAGCCCAGCGAAACCGTCACATGACCGGCAGGCATTAACTCCTAACACCTGTGGGAAGGAACAGAATAGCGTTGGCCAGCTCGCGGGTGGTTAAATGTGAGGGGCGATAAGTCTTGTGACTTTGTGCTGATCAGCAGCATTCCCTTCCTCTTACATGTGTTTTGTGTTGTCGTGTTACGAGAACTAAAACCAGGAAAATCATCGTGAGTCCGTTGAGTTTAAAGTGTTTTTGAGTTGAGCTTAATGCAGGTAAAGGACACAATAATAATTGAATGTGTTTTACTGGGATCAGACTGGTTGATAATGGGCCTAATGTCCCAATCTGAAGGACTTGATCATTTGGTGTTTAGGCCCGTGCACGTTGGAATACGTCCAACTCTGCATCCAGGACATGTCGTCTGAAGTGTGTCTTTGCAGAGTCACGGCAGAAATTCAGAGCTGCGGTGAAATGTGAAGGAGAGCAACAGGGCGTTCAGTCTCTAAGGTGTTAATGGCGGAGCTCTGTGGGGAATGTGCTGTGAGGCAATCAAAGGATTTATTCACCACATTTACAATAAAACACATTTCTTCAGTTACTCCAAGTGATATCCAGATAATCTTCAAGAATCTTTCCTCCAGTGTTTCTGTGTGTCCTTTGCAGGAACTGTATTTATTGGTATTGACCATAGACTGTCAATAAGAAGTGGACGTAGTCATCGTGACGTCTCCTATTGGTTAGTCGTTTTAAAGCCTCGAGTTCGTCGTCGCCATTTTGGAAGGTTACCCCAAGCCACGTGATATTTAACTTGCCCCCGGCAAGCAGACAAGTGTCATTGTTGAGCCCCGTGTGTTCACTGGGATGTGTTTTATCGTAAAAGCTAAAAGCAGGGAGAATATCTTCCACTTAGCCCAAAGAACTACAGAGATGTGAGCGAGCTCTGCTACTCAGCCTGTGGAAACCATGTTATGATGTCTTTGGATCGGGAGGAGCTTTGTTAAAGCAGAGAAAAGAAGCCTGATGCATGGAGCTTAGAAGATGAGCGTATTAACAGAGAGGGGGTAATGAAAGATGCTGTTGAAGTTGCATCATGGGAAATGTAGGATCTAGTGATTTCTTTGGGAGATTGACGATTACTGGAGACTGAAAATCTAAATATCTGTCATTGTGTTGGATGGATTTTGATGATTCTTTGTTTATTCTTGTTTTGAGAGTGAATCCGCTTTCCTTAAACTCTTCACATATAAATTCACATTACCTGAGATCAACATGAGATCAACAAGCCTGGACGTTGTCCTCCGAACCACCACGTTACCTCATGTATCCTATATTTTATTACGTGTCTGCTGTTATAAGAGCCTGAACTCACTGGACCCCTTGCTGTCGATTAGATTATTAGATTATAGATAATTACATCAATATATTCGACCAGAAGAAAGACGGGTGGAATCTGTTTCCCTGCCGCTAGCATGTTTCCACTTTCTGCCTTATGAAAATCCCACAGGAGTAAAGCAGCGTGTGTGTGTGTGTGTTGTTGCATACATTCCTAAATGTGTGTTAGGGTGCTACACATGCACATTGTGTCTGTGAGAGTGTGTTTCTGTGTGAGAGGTGCTGAGCTCTCCTCAGCTCATTAGGGACTCTCTGCTGGGAAGCTAACGGCTAATGTGTCCTCATTGAGCTATATTACGCGTGCAGAAGGCCTTCATCCAAAAACCACTCTCACCCAGAGCGCGTCAACTAGAAGCGTGTGTGTGTGTGTGTGTGTTGTTGACTGATTCATACTGCAGCGCTGCTCTCTGTGAGTTTTGGTTTGAGCTGGAGGAACAAGTGAAAAGAAGGAAAACATTCGTCAGGAGGAACTGGTTTTTAAAAGCGATGATCCACAAGCAGAAAAAAAGTCAGTTATGACAACAATAGGACCTTTAATTACAGTATATTAGCTTCACCGAAGACATTTTGTAATTTTCCCTTTTATCTATGAGATCCATATCTTTAATCATTAGACATATTTGATAATGGTAACATCTTAATCTCATAATTAATGAAATCTAAAGTTTCAACATGTCTTTATTTTATTAATTGGCCCTTTCCTAAG